>NC_134403.1:41961539-42046278 GCF_038048845.1 Mixophyes fleayi
TGTGCCCTCACTTTCATACTAGAGCAGGCAGGGTATTCTATTCTATACCAGAGGTAGGCAGCCTGTGACTCTCCAGTGAACAATGCCCTGCCCAGGTCATGCTGTAACTTCCAGTTCCACAACAGCTGCGAGGTTCTCCGCTGAGCCTCAACGGATCCGTATGGTGACCTCACCGTGGCAACAGTGATTACACTTTATTGATGAACCGCTATGAAGATTGTCCTACAGGTAACTGAAGAACAGCTGCTGATACCTGATGATACCTAGAGCAACCAATCAGATAACAGAATCTGCTGTGGGCATCCTCTCCTTTTCTATACAGTTGTGACTTTAGTAAATGACCTCCTCCCTTTGTCACATGGAGTGAAATACAAGATGATCTGTCCGGACACTAATTCGTCTCGTCTAACCAATTTGCTCCACGGTCACTTATAAAAGTTGAGCTAGTTGCATTATGTCTAGTCAAGCACTTGGATTAATATACAGCAAGAGATACAAAGTACAAGTATGGTTTAATTCAGGACAAGCTGCATATTTATAAATGTATCTTCATTCAATAGACTGTTATATTGTCCCACACCAAGTAGTATCACACATACTGGATATTCTGCTAATGGGTTCAGTGCACTTCTCAGGAGGCTGAAGTCATTCTTCCCTGCTGGGAAATGTCAGGGAGCGTTTTGATCCATCCCTGTGTCAGACTGCTGCACTGATTTAGTAACGAGTACGTGCCAGTCATTACTGACCGTTCCTATTCTTATTATATCGCTAACCACCTGGAAGAAGAAGAACATGACCCCAGAACTTGTAATAAGAGCACATGTTTCTACGCACTACCCTTCTATTTGTTCAGACACTTTAATAAATCACTGGTGTATATATTGGACATCACAGCTGTTTCATGGGCTCAACCCAATATTCATGAGAATACAGTGTATTCATTTACTAGAGGACTTATCTCGGTTCTCGTCAATTGATGGGGTGAATATTGGTTCAGTCCTAAAAACAGTTCCCTTCACTGTATGTATAGGAGATTTTATTAGTTACCTGTCCATCTTTGATCTCTGTCACCAGGACAATGGATGAGAAGCGTAGGACAGACAAGATACATTCAAGAAATGTGGCACTTTATTTATATTTAAAACGGAACGACTGCACAAATGTAAGTCCACAGATTGTTCCTCCCTATAGGGAGAACTGGATATGGAGAAGGTGTAATGAAAGTAGAGGAAGAACAATTCTAACAAAAAAAATAATACACACTACAATATTTTTGAATGTGGTCCAAAACTTTACTCTCAGAGATGAGCGAATCTGCCTTGTTAGTAATTTAGTGCTGTGCTGCTAAATATTATGCAGGGTTCACTTCAAGACATCCGTCCAGCAACCTCAGATGTATCTCTCTATTTCTGTCTCTGCAGATTATGTTATTTCCTGTTTTTTGGGCAATTAAGATGCTGTCTGACAGTAACACATTCTAACAAAACCATAAAACAACACAGTGGAAGACATTTATAAAACTAGCACACAGATAACTGAAAGTTACTGTAAACCAGATGGTGGCAATCGATAGGTTATCTGTGCAGCAGGTGTGTCCCCCAGTGTATCCATTCCTATGCAGGCAATGTAAAGATTATTCTTCCAAAGACTGTAGAAAAAGCAGCAGTCAGTCAGCAGCTTGTGCTGTGCCCTTCCCCAATGTTTACATGCTCGTACTGCACAGTTTATCAAAGAAACTAAGGTACCTGGATGTACTTGTTGCTTGTTTTTTATTATTAATTCTCCAGGAAACTTGTTTTGTTAACCAAAAATTACATTTATATATTTGTATTGTGATTTTCTTGTTTAGTAATCATTTTATTGTTTGGTTTTGTATCACTTTATACAAATTTCATGTGTTGGTTTAAAAGAGAAAATGTAATTGGGTTCATGGTAATTGTCTAAAATAAACAGCTGTTTTCTATTATTATGGTTATGAATAAAGGTGAATTTAATTATAAATCTGGATTATGATTTATTCTGACAGGCTGTACCGGATTCCAGTACTATTATATACACTTATATTAAACCTCCGTTTATTGTAGAGCGCTCCCCTAATTCATGTTATCCTCAGCGTAAGTTAAAATAGAAGTTGCCGGGGCGAACACTTTGCCATTCGGTTTAGATCTCTTTTGTCTTCAGTCTGCTGCTCATCCATGTGACCCCAGTTTTGAAGTGGGTGGAGATAGAACAACCTGTAGCCATTATTGTAATGTTCAAACAGCACAGAGTATTTCAGTAGGGCAGTTTGCTGTGACTGGGGCAGCATCATGAGGTGAGGAGGGAAACAAAGACAATCAGGAAGCCACAGCAGCACAGAGTAGTGATGTGAGGCTTCTATAGCACTGACCTTGGAAGAGTGTGCTGTTTAATAGACCTCTCTCTATATCTATCTATAGATATCGATAGAGATATCTAGATATGGATATATTATGAATAAGTGCACGTGTTTAACTTTTTTCATTTACATGTAACTATTTTGGAACACCACTAGAGGGCAGTCACCACTGTTTTTAGTGATTTCTAGTTCTGTAGCGAATAAAGGATAATTTCACTTGGGGTAAAATATTCTAACTTCAACCCAGTCCTCGAAAGTGCTGTACCTAGGGTCCAGCGTTCAGGATTCCCAGTTTGTCCTGCAAAGTCTTCCCCTCCCCTGACCCTTTTGATCCGGCTGGCAGCGTGATCTCAATGGACAAGATACTGCATGGTTTTTTGAAAATAATAAAATAAAAAGTGGGTTGGGAGGAGTGGGGAGAGTCCAGCGGTGTCAGCTGCACATCTGCTCTACTTCCAGACTGGCAGCACATCGTCCACCAACTAGATGCTGCCAGTGGAAGCGTGCCGGAACAGTAGGAGCAACATCGGGCATGTGGGAGATGTTAGGGGACCCACAGAATATCCTGGACCCTAGGTAAGTAACCTTTTGGGGACTGTGTTATATTTAGGACACAATTAAAACTGTCCTTTTAATCACTGGTTGACACAGACCTACATGATTTTTATGACATTAGCAATGTATCCCATTTAATAACCTCAACATTTTACATGTGTTAACATTTAAAATCAAACATATAATGATGAGGGAATGTCCCCTGTAAAGGTTATTATACAGCCAATGTTCTACTTACTTCTTATTTCTTATTACTGCTTATCGACATTACCAGCCGGTGACTACAACATCATTCTTCTAAAGCATGTCAGGCTTCTAAATTAAGGTCATACATAAGTATATGTAATATCTGTAACTGTTATGTTCACACCATCGCCATGATGAGTGAGAAGCTTATTGGGGAAGGATAGTTGGGGACAGCCTTGATATTCAGAAGTGCTTGACACGTCCAGAACTAGGATTGTAGCCAGGGAACAGAACCAGGATTGTAGTCGGACGTAGCCAGGGAACAGAACCAGGATTGTAGTCGGACGTAGCCAGGGAACAGAACCAGGATTGTAGTCGGACGTAGCCAGGGAACAGAACCAGGATTGTAGTCGGACGTAGCCAGGGAACAGAACCAGGATTGTAGTCGGACGTAGCCAGGGAACAGAACCAGGATTGTAGTCGGACGTAGCCAGGGAACAGAACCAGGATTGTAGTCGGACGTAGCCAGGGAACAGAACCAGGATTGTAGTCGGACGTAGCCAGGGAACAGAACCAGGATTGTAGTCGGACGTAGCCAGGGAACAGAACCAGGATTGTAGTCGGACGTAGCCAGGGAACAGAACCAGGATTGTAGTCGGACGTAGCCAGGGAACAGAACCAGGATTGTAGTCGGACGTAGCCAGGGAACAGAACCAGGATTGTAGTCGGACGTAGCCAGGGAACAGAACCAGGATTGTAGTCGGACGTAGCCAGGGAACAGAACCAGGATTGTAGTCGGACGTAGCCAGGGAACAGAACCAGGATTGTAGTCGGACGTAGCCAGGGAACAGAACCAGGATTGTAGTCGGACGTAGCCAGGGAACAGAACCAGGATTGTAGTCGGACGTAGCCAGGGAACAAAACCAGGATTGTAGTCGGACGTAGCCAGGGAACAGAACCAGGATTGTAGTCGGACGTAGCCAGGGAACAGAACCAGGATTGTAGTCGGACGTAGCCAGGGAACAGAACCAGGATTGTAGTCGGACGTAGCCAGGGAACAGAACCAGGATTGTAGTCGGACGTAGCCAGGGAACAGAACCAGGATTGTAGTCGGACGTAGCCAGGGAACAGAACCAGGATTGTAGTCGGACGTAGCCAGGGAACAGAACCAGGATTGTAGTCGGACGTAGCCAGGGAACAGAACCAGGATTGTAGTCGGACGTAGCCAGGGAACAGAACTAGGATTGTAGTCGGACGTAGCCAGGGAACAGAACCAGGATTGTAGTCGGACGTAGCCAGGGAACAGAACCAGAAAGCAGACGCAGGATATTACAGCACAGGAACCAGGATGCTGCCGCCAGAAGCAAACCGCTACCACTGGCAAAGATGGAGTTTCAGGAAAGGCCTTAAATTGTGCAAGCAACCAATCAGGAAAACGCAGGTAACACACCTGCAGTGCAGTTCAGCCTGAGTGAAAGTAGAGAGCTCTCATACAAAGGGAAATACAGCAGAACCTGGCATCTAACAATAGAATCCTAACATGCAGGTAACACACCTGCTTTGCAGCTCAAACTAATTGAAAGCAAACAGCTCTCACACAAGGAAATAGGATTCTGCTTGTTATCTGTTTCTAACAGTCAGCGCCCATTAACACAAGTAGGACACAGAATCACACAATACACAGAATTATTGGTCCACTCTATCACAGATCAATGGGTGTTGGACATTGTAGGAAATGGATTCAAGATAGTTTCATCAGTATCCCAGCAGGAACTTCTTTGTTCAACCCAGGACTAATAAAGCCTTACAAAACAGTCTGCAAACATTAAGAAAGCTCATGTAATTTATCTTGTTCCTTCAGGTCAAAAGGGGTTTCAGACTCTTTCTCGCCAGGAAATCTTCAGGAGGCTTTTGCATGAACTGTTCTGGATTTGATGAGGTTTAACATTTTGCATGGAATCTGTGAACTCTATCCTGATGGGTGCCAGCGAAGGAGACTTTCTCATGTTAATAGCTCATCAGGATGCCTTTTTTTATATATCATCACAACAAATAAAGTTTCTGGTGGTCCAGATAACCATATAAGTATCTCTGCCAGAGAAAGGGGGTATTAAAATCCAGTCCCTGGAACACATTATGTCTGCCTAATCTTTCAGTTGTCTCACATTATACTCCCTACAACCCCCCCTTGTCTCACATTACACTCCCTACAACCTCCCCTTGTCTCACATTATACTCCCTACAACCCCCCCTTGTCTCACATTATACTCCCTACAACCCCCCTTGTCTCACATTACACTCCCTACAACCTCCCCTTGTCTCACATTATACTCCCTACAACCCTCCCCTTGTCTCACATTACACTCCCTACAACCTTCCCTTGTCTCCCATTATACTCCCTACAACCCCCCCTTGTCTCACATTATACTCCCTACAACCCCCCCTTGTCTCACATTATACTCCCTACAACCCCCCCTTGTCTCACATTATACTCCCTACAACCCTCCCCTTGTCTCACATTATACTCCCTACAACCCTCCCTTTGTCTTACATCATAACCCCTACAACCCTCCCCTTGTCTCACATTATACTCCCTACAACCCTCCCCTTGTCTCACATTATACTCCCTACAACCCTCCCCTTGTCTCACATTATACTCCCTACAACCCTCCCCTTGTCTCACATAACCCCTACAACCCTCCCCTTGTCTCCCATTATACCACGTACAACCCTCCTTGTCTCACATTATACTCCCAACCCTCCCTTTGTCTCACATTATACTCCCTACAACCCTCCCCTTTTCTCACATAACCCCTACAACCCTCCCCTTGTCTCCCATTATACCACGTACAACCCTCCCTTTGTCTCACATTATACTCCCTACAACCCACCCCTTGTCTCACATTACCTCTACAACCCTCCCCTTGTCTCACATTACTCCTACAACCCTCCCTTTTTCTTACATTATACCCTGTCCAACTCTCCCCATGTCTCTCATTATCCCCCCGGGGCCGCCAAGAGAAATTTTGGGCCCCAGTACAGCAATTTTTTACCCCCACCTTCCCCCGGCACAGGCGAGCAGCAAGGGTGCTGTATGTCACCGCTGCCTGATGGCACCTCCAAAGGGGCGTGGCTACATGGGCATGGCCACACTTATTTAGACATGACATATTGGTGGAAATTCAATTGCCGGCGATGTGACATCGCACGTCACACATTGCTGGCAATAACGGAAGTCTGCTCATTTTCCCTCACACCACAAATCTCTGCCGCAAAATGTCTCGCAGACGTTCCAGAGACACTTTGCGGCTAATTGAATTCCCTCATTATGTATTAAATTGGTGTTACTCTCACCTGTTATTGCAGGTTTCACAACCTGGTACTGGATTCTTGCATGGATCCTGGAATCACGTCACCCACCCCAGACACATCATACACACGCACAATGCCATATACATACACATACATGATTACATATACATATATGCTGCCATATACATACACATACATAATGCTATTATAAAAGTCATTTTATCGCTTGCCAATAAAACATTGTCCAATGCGATTGTTGTGGTTCCAAAGCACAAAGATATTTAATTGCAAAATATAGCAGGATTTACAGCAAGCCATTATTACATATTAGCGATGTTACAATAAAGCAGGAAAGTATAAAAACACTGAATACATTACATTTTCCTTAAAGTGCTTCACCCAGTCATGGTCACATGTAGTCAGGATCAGAGAGGCAGAACAATAGCCAGCATGCTTATATGTGGCTTCAGTATAGAAAAAAGACTGATGATGTTACTATGTATACAGATTACACTCAGGGGTAAATGTATCAAGGTGCGATTTTGAAAAATCATCGATTTTCTCAGGAGAGTTGAAACTAGCAGATGTATGAAGCTGAGATTTCATGTAAAATCGCCAGAGATGTGTTTCTGTCAAAAGCGCTATTTCAAAAATCAACAGAGATCAAATTTCCGACTGTTTGGCACTCTAGTTATACAAGTCTCAAATGTATGAAACTGCGATTAAGCAAACCAGGAGAGTTTGCTTTCAAACACGCTAGATACAACAAGCTGCATCCTAGCAGCGTGTTTAGTGAACACATCACTGTTACACTGCCTGACAGCTGCCGGAGGTTCCGGCAGCTGTCAAAACTAAAAAAAATAGATCAAAGTTTTAGAAGAAAAAAAAACGTGGGGACCCCCTCTATTCAATATTAACCCTAGTGCTGCCAGACTACTGCTGGTTCTGTGAAAATCGGGTAAAAATTTTGCGTGGGGTCCCCCCGATTTTCACTGAACCAACACTAGGCAACCCAGCCGGGGTTGGTGGCACTATAGTGGGGGACACGTGGCGGGGTCTCCCTGCCATAATGACAAACCAACCCCAGGCTGTTCAGTGCTGGGCTGGATTCCCTAGGGAATGGGTTATGCCTCTAGGGACACCCAGCCCAGTGCTGAAAGCACTAGGGCTCTTCCTACACACCTGGGCTGTAGGTGTAGGACAATAAACAGCGAAAAAAGTGTAAAAAATTAAACTGACGCCATTTTGTTTTCTGGAACTACAAGTCCCAGCTAGGGTGCCATAAACAGTGTGGGCATGCTGATATTTGTATAACTACAAGCACCAGCATACCGATGGCAGCCAGGGCATGTTGGCACTTGGAGAACCACAAGTGCCAACATGCCCTGACACCCACGGCTGGCTGGGACCTGTAGTTCCACAAAAGAAAATGTTAAATAAATCACCACACCCTCATTAAAACCACAACATTTAATAAAAATAATAAACCTACAATAAAGACAGTAAACACCCTCATTTATACCACATATTTTTATTAAAAATAATAAATGGGCACATACGCACCACTGATGTTTTCATCTGTTGTCAGCAGCTTTAAATCCAAAAATGGCTGTCAACCAAGTCCCAAATAAATTTGTATCCAATAGTCCGGCTTGAAAAAGTCCAAAATAAATTTGTAATTACAAAAGTCCCTGCTTGTAATGTCCAAAAAGGTGTTTGAATCCAAAAGTCCCTGTTTGTAATGTCTTCTGTTCTTTTTGGTCAAAAGCCCCCCTTGTTGCTTGCAGTCTTCATTTCTTCTTGGCCAAGGGGCTCCCTTGTTGCTTGAAGTCTTCTTCTCTTCAGCCAGGAGGGCCCCAGATTTGTAAGATCCTTGCTGGAACATGCTTGAACAAAAAAAGAAAGAAAGAGGAGAGCCGCCGCAAACAGCTTCTACAATGTAGAAGCTCCAATACGCAATGAACTTAGTTCAGTGCGCTAGGTCTATTTATAGTATTGGGGGATTTTCGTGGGAAACCCCTGGCCGTGCTCTGAAATGACAGGCAGCACGGCAGCAGTCTGATTTGTTGCCTGGCTGCCTGTCACAGACAGGGCTGTCCCGTTTGGTCAAGGCCTAACAACTCTTGAGAAATTGTGGATAAGATGTCTGTAGTAGCTGCTAAACCCCACGAATGTCTGGATTGCCTTGATCCCTCTTGACACACCAAGAAAGCACAGCGAAGAACAGTTTTAGATTGCGCAGGTTGAACGGTATTCATAGTGCCCATCCAAGTTCTCCTTTATGTAGATAGTCATGGTCCTTGGCTCAGTAGGTAGGGATCAAGCCAATTGGACAGTCTCATTCTCTGTGGGGTGGTAGTGTACGCTCCTCTGAGCAGGGCCATCTCTCCTCCTGTTTCCACCACTTCTAACTCTGCTCTCCAGCTACTTTGCCCTCCTCCTCGACGACCCTCCTCCCCCCATCCCCTCTGGGGGTCTCTCTGTCTTCCGCCCCCTCCTTCTTGGGCTCCGTTGTTTGCCAATCCTCCCTCACCCTTTCCCCACCCTCTCTAGCTGTGCATTGAGCTTACTGAGTTACTGTGCTTACTGTTTACTGTAGTGTGCTGTCTCACCTTGTATTGTAATTCGTTTTGTCCCTGTACGGCGCCACGGACACCTTGTGGCGCCCTATAAATAAAAAATAATAATAATAATAATACCTGCTTTTTGTCAGACCCTGCTAAAGTCAGGGTACTCCTCGGACAGCCCTTTGGTCCGGACTCAGTTTCCTCTCTTTGTGTAGCAACATATACCGTTACCACACCATTACCAATTGGACCAGTCATGCCAGTCGTCTGGCTTGACTGGTCCAATTTCTTTATCTTTTTAGTGCTCCAATCAATCACTGGGTTTTGTATGTGTAACCAGTGATAACCCAGGATGATTGAGTTCTTCAGGGTGTAGATGGTGCTGAATGAGATTAGCTCCCAATGACTGGAATTAACACACACTCAGCACCCATATAGTCTTCTAGGTTACTGGTCATGTTCTTATGGGTCTAAGTTGCAGTATGAACATAAAGCTGCACAGTATTTATGTACTACATGCCAAAGCAAGCCGTATTTTCTAATATAAAAATTGCATTTGTACCCCTTGCATTGCAACATGGTTTGTCCAAGTGCAAATTTGAATCCTTTAGCGGACATTGCTCTTGACTCTAAATGATACCAGGGGCTAGATTTACTAAACGGCGGGTTTGAAAAAGTGGAGATGTTGCCTATAGTAACCAATCAGATTATACTGTCATTTATTTAGTACATTCTACAAAATGATAGCTATAGTCTAGTTGCTATAGGCAACATGTCTACTTTTTCAAACCCGCAGTTTAGTAAATCTTGCCCCAAGAGTCTTCAAAGCCAAGTTAGCTTAAACCAAATAAGCTGGTACATTATGTTTACGCACCTGCTTTGCCTCAACAAAGTAAGGATATTCCAGGTTCTACAATACTCAAGTTCCGTTGATATCCACCGATCATGCCATCTTTGGAAGTCCAAAACTGACTCTGTGACTTTCTTCGTATGTACATGGCTATACTAAAAGGTGACAGGTAATTGCCCTTGCCAAGTTAGCACAACTTGCTCACCTGCAGGTATACTAAATGCCCAATTTAATCACAACCTAACTGGCTTTCCCAGCCTCTTTAATGGGGACAAATTACTTAACTACTTTAAGGGCCCCTGGGCAATGCAGTGTACCGGGCCCCTAAAAAAAATAAATATATATATATATAGTGTGTGTGTGTGTGTAAAAAAATATATATGGATGTAAAAAAAAACGTGATTATATATATCACTTTTTTTTTTACATATATATATATATATATATATATATAGGGGCCCCCTTAACTTACCTTAAGTCCGATCCTCTTCTTTTTTCCGCACCGCTGAGTCTCTTCTGCCCTCTTCCGTGCTGTGGTTGCAGTGAATGCTGGGCGTGACATCACGTCCAGCATTCACTGCGAGCACAGCACGGAAGAGGGGACCAGGGAGGGAGCCGGATCACCGCTGATGTGACCGCAACGTAAGTATTTAAAAAAAAAATAATTCGGATGGGCCCCCCTTGCCTGCAGGGCCCCCGGGCACCTGCCCATCATGCCCAATGGAAGAGACGGCCCTGCCTCACACCACCCCGTTTCATCCTTTCTCACCTCTGACCTAATAGAAGCTATCATCTGTCGTAATAAAGACTTCTGTCCTTCTTTTTTCCAACAATTGTTTTTATTATGGTTTTTGAATTACAAGGATACAGAAAGCAAAAAAAGGAAATAGGGGGAAGGAAGGGGAGGCCAGGGGGGAAAAGGGTCCTGTTCGTTTTAACGAAATAGAAGCTTACAACTGCTGGAGAGGAAGTTTTTCTAATAAAAGCCTAAGTCAAATTTTCTTGGATATAAGCAGACATAGCTTGTATCTCGGGTAGAGATAATGGGTATACACATATCCAAGAGGAACAATCTTCCTAGGCTTCAGCTTTTTGCTTACTGAAGACAAGAGAGGTAGACGTGTTCAAAGAGTCATTTTTTGGAGACGATGAAAGACTGGACCCCAGGGCACAATGCTAATCAGGGACTGGAGTGTGAAGGTGCAGCCAAGGAAGGTCCAAAATTACATGATAAGCTGCCTTGGAAATAACAAGAAACAAAATAGATGATTTGTGTAGAGCTCCAGCTTGCAGTGTGACTGTAGAGGTTCACCGGAATATAGTCCCCCAGAAATTGATGGCCATCATACAAACTATTTGATTCAAATCCTGGGTTGGAATGACATTTTTAAAAACCACTGATGAAACAATAAAATTCCCAGCCAACCCAGAATTCAGGTAGGCTGAAACCTGCATGGAAACCCCTGGAGTGTATACAATCATGGCCAAAAGTATTGAGAATGACACAAATATTGGTTTTCACAAAGTTTGCTGCCTCAGTGTTTTTAGACCTTTTTGTCACATGTTGCTGTGGTATACTGAAGTAAAATTACAAGCATTTCATAAGTGTCGAAGGATTTTATTGACAATTACATTAGGTTTATGCAAAGAGTCAATATTTGCATTGTTGACCCTTCTTTTTGAAGACCTCTGCAATTTGCCCTGGCATGCTGTCAATCAACTTCTGGGCCACATACTGACTGATGGCCGCCCATTCTTGCCTAATCAATGCTTGGAGTTTGTCCACCCGCCTCTTGAGCATTGACCACAAGTTGTCAATGGGATTAAGGTCTGGGGAATTTCCTGGCCATGGACCCAAAATTTCGATGTTTTGATCCCCGAGCCACATAGTTATAACTTTTGAATTATGGCAAGATGCTCCATCATGCTGGAATAGGCATTGTTCTTCGTCAATCTGTTCTTGTATGGTTGGGAGAGGTTGCTCTTGGAGGATGTTTTGGTACCATTCTTTATTCATGGCTGTGTTCTTAGGCAAAATTGTGAGCTGGGCCGTGGCGGTGAGCATAGAAGCGTCCAGGATGTTGCCCTGGTGACAGCCAGGACGTGTGGAGGAAATGACTCCTGGTCGTCATAGCAACGGCCGGGACACGAGAGCCTTGCAGACTGTAAGCCGCAGCGGGCCTGCAGAGAAGCCATGGCTTGTAACAGTACCCCCCCCCCACCTGTGAGGAGGGGTTAAGGACCCCCAACACCGTTTTCCTAGGGAACTGTTTAAAGAACTGTTCAATAAGTTTGTTTACATGCAAATTCTTCTGTGGCACCCAAGAACGTTCCTCTGGCCAGTTCATCTGTTGCCTTGACCTCTGCTGGTTCTCCTGTGAGTTATACTTGTTTGACTTCCTGGTTTTGACCTTCTGCTTTTCTCTCTGTTTTGGCATCTCCTCTAGTGACCCGACTTGGCTTTGTTATGACAGCACCCAAAGTTCATCACATCTTGTTTCCAGTATCTCCTGTTTATCGGTCCGCAGACTATTGCATCCTGTGTGTCATCTCCACTGTCTAGTGGTAATGTGGTGGACGAGTACTGATGGGATTTCCTTCCCTTACCTTGTCCTCCAGACAAGAGTCAGGTTCTTTTTTGGTCGGATATCCGGTGGTCAGGAGATAAATTCCTCAATGAAAGGGACAAGGATTGGTCAAATAACTTGGGTTTATTAATAATGCGGTAAAGATAATTTTGGTAAGCCACCGCGCCACTGACCCCTTCAACTCAATGGTAATAACAAAATATTCATTTGATCAACATAGAGCACAATAGCATTTAACATATAATATACAACTGGTGAGTATAAGGCACAATTGCGATAAAATCTTCAATAACAATAAATTAATTTTAGGTAAATCACTTAACATTAACATTCAACTAAAACATTTGGTACCAATATTATCCCTGGTAACGTTACCATATTTTACACTCAGTCCTGGGCTGACCTGTGCACAGGAATTTTGTAGTACATTAGATCTGTCAGCATGGAGGAAAGCAAGTGGAGGAATCTGTGACAAGGTGATTTGCAGACCTACTGTACTTTCAACTAGAGTTCCTTCATATGATCGACTTCCAGCAGTAATACCTCTTATCTCTCTCAGCCTGTTCCTGAGGTAGTGAGCAGCTACATGGAAAGATTCAACTCAGATTTCTTATCTTTCGGTCTGTCTTTTTGTCACTCATAAACCTCATCTCTCTCCCTCAGAAGTCTAGAACTTTCCTCTCCCCACTGCCTTCTGGGAGTTCACAGTTATTACCAAACTCAGTGGACTTGTTGCTATGACACAAATTCCTCCTTCCTGCACATCATCCTGGACACGCCTCTTCAGTTCAACTGTCAACTGTCATTCCCACTGTGTCTTTCTCAGCCTCTATTAACCCCTTGTAGCTCTGTATTTCAAAAGCGTCTATGTACTTCCTCTGTGCTGTTTAACAGGGTTTTGGGGCACCACAGTAACACCTCACAGACCATTGCATCCTGTTTCCAGTATCTCCTGTGTATCAGTCCGCAACTATTGCACCCTGTGTGTCATCTCCTTGCTATAACGGTCATACTCTCCTGACTTTTCATGCCTTACCATTTATTGCATCACTTACCTGTGTAACCCTTGTTAAATAAAAATCACTTTCGTGGTATTGTTAAACCTCCTCAAGTAGAATCTATCAAATATGTAACAATATTTATGTACATGTATATTGATTGTATTTACAATTGAATGTTTATCTTTTTTTAGGAAACGAACTGTATTGTATGATTGGTGTGTGAACATCTTCAATAAAAATGTTTTGAAAAAAAAATCACTTTGTTCCACTTGCATTTTCTCATTGGTTTTTATATTGGGAATCCTGACAGTATGAACTGGCCATAAAATTTAGCCTGCCATTGCACGCTTCCATCCTTGTTTGAGGATTCCCAGGGTGTGGTTTTATTTACTCAGAATTCAATTTCCAGAGACCATGGCTACCATTTCTTCTAAAATCCCCGTCTTCCAGATGCTTCAAGTGGACATTCTCCAACTTCGCTCTCAAATTTCTCAGGTCTCTTCTTTGTTAATTAAGGTGCTTAAACACCTTCCCGTCTTCATTCCTAGTATTTCTTGCTCCAATACCAGCACTGCAGTGACAAATACTTTTTCCAGGGAGAAAGTCATTACTACAATGCATCCGCCAGAGACTGTATCTTGCGATAAAGGGGAATCAGGATATGCTTGGCCAGAAATGGGTCCACCCAGGAAATTTTGTTACTCGCACGTTTCAAAGCTTCAAAGGAGGCTACTGCCGCAGGAGACCAGTTGGCAGGGTTTGCTTCTTTGCGGGTGATTGCGGTGATTGCCACCATGATAATAGAAAAAGAACAAATGAATCTTCTATAATAGTTGGCAAAGCCTAGAAATCTTTGAATTGCTTTTAGGTTTGTAGGAAGTACCCAGTTGAGGATTGCCTTAACTTTAGCAGGATCTATGGAAAATCCATTAGGGGAGATGATGTCCCCGAGGAAGGACACCTGATTGACCTCAAAGTCACATTTCTCAAGTTTTGCATATAGATTATGACGGAGCCTAAGAAGGACCCTCCTGACATGCTGACGGTGCTGGGCCAATGACTGAGAGCAAATGAAGATGTCACGACTACAAAAGTTCCCAAAAATTCACAGAGGACATCATTGATCATGTCCTGGAATAATGCTGGTGCGTTGCAGAGGCCAAATGGCATCACTAAACATTCATAATGACCTGTTTGGGTATTCAAGGCTGTTTTCCATTTGTCGCGTTCTCGGAAGCAGAATAGATTGTAGGCACCACAAAGATCAATCTTAGTGAAAATCATGGCTTCTCTCAACCAGGTCACAGAGATCAGTGATGTGTGGGTAAGTATTCTTTATTGTGACCTTATTTAGCCCCCGGTAATCTGTACATGGTCTCAGGCTGTCATCTTTTTTGGCTACAAAGAAGAACCCAGCTCCAGCTGGTGACTTGAAGGGTCTAATGTAGCTTTTGTGTAAATTCCCCTTCACGTATGATTCTATAGCCTTGGTTTCCGGGGTGGAGAGGGCGTACAGTCTGTACCATATAGTTCCTATAAATTAGTTTTTTTACAGTACAGTAAATGTTACAATACCATCTACTGTCTACAGTGGGAATACCCAGTTCAAAGCTTTTTACCCACCTGTTAGAAAACCATGACAGTACAACAGGTGTATTGGTTTACTATAAAAATTTTCTCACTGTCCACAGTAATAATAAAGTGATTGGATCCTTTGCACCCAACTGTCAGCATCCTGGACTTTGTCATTTCATAGTGTCTACTTTATTAACCCCAGCCAAGGGGCAGTAAAGTATCCTTCACCTCCTCCATTGTCCTGCACAATTGTTCCTTTTCACTCTCTCATTACTTACCCTAGCAAATACACATTCATCCACATCTCTCCATCATGCACCTACTCAATTTACACTATTTTTTTCTCCTATTCACTTTCAGCACACTTCTCCCCAAATTTTCTTCTCTCTCCATCATCCAAATTCTCCCTCCCCTATTAGTGCTGCCCCTTCACTACTTCCATCTTTGTGAGTCTGTACACATGAACTATTTTTGTTTCCTGCACCCACCATCCTCACCAGCCTACATAAACAGAAATAAACCTTACACCCACAAATCATCCTCTCACCCTGCTCTTTCTTATGGCTGCTGTAGAAATGTTGCCTAACCCTGATCCCTATCAGTGGGGAACGGCCAGTACAGATGTAAGAGGCCCAGACAGACAACTGCGTGGGAGCTGAACATTTATTATGATGGGGAGGGGAGGGGAGGGGGAGCAGAATATTTATTATGAAAGGGTAGTGGAACATTTATTATGATAGCAAAGGGGGGAGAGAGTGGAGGGGTGCATGTATGGGAGGGGGCCTGCCAGATTAATGGGTACTAGGTCTCACAGATTCTGATGGCAGCCCTGATCCCCACTACCTACTCCAGCTCCTTACTCCATCCCAAACTTTCCATCCACACCGTACTTCCAATCCCTCCAACCTTATCCACATATCTCCACTGCCCTCTCTTCCCTTCTACTGTGGTCTATGGAATGCCAGATCTGTTTGTAACAAACTTGCATTCATTCATAATCTATTAATTTCTAAATGCCTCAACCTCCTTGCCATTACAGAAACCTGGCTCACCTCTGATGGCACTACATCCCTTGCAGCTCTCTCCTATAGGGGTCTCTCCCTCATCCACACTCCCAGATCCAGAAACAGACTAGGTGGCGGAGTAGGCATTCTATTTTCTCCAAGCTGTACCTTCCAAGTCATACCCTCTGAACTCTCCTCCTCATTCTCTTCCTTTGAAGTTCACACTATCTGTCTATTTTATCCTCTTTGCTGTTGTTTATCACCCCCCAGTTCCTGTTTCCCAATTCCTTGACAACTGTGGCCTGGCTCACTTATTTCCTATTCTTTGACCTGCCTACTCTCATACTAGGCGATTTTAATATTCCCATTGATAATCCAACTGTCTCCTCTGCCACTAAACGTCTTTCACTTACTTACTTCCTTCTTTGGTCTCTCCCAGTGAACCTCATCTCATACCCACTGTAATGGACACTCCCTTGACCTGGTCATCTCTCGCTACTGCTCGCTAGTACTCTTTCGAGAGGTCGAAAGAGTACTTACTTTACATAAATGACAGGCGGGTCCGTCCATCGCCGTTCTAAGCCAAGTCGCGTTTCCTGATGACGTCCTTTTTGCAAGCCGGCAAAACAGTCGTGATGTGAAGTCTTCTGCATTCTGGTAATTAGGTTTTTTCACAGGTCGTTGTGTAGTCTTCATTTGGAATCCTCATGTCATTCTGTTCTGTGTCGGGGTAGTCAGTACCGATAATAGGTACTACACCCGGCAAGACAGACGAAGGCTGAAGATTTGTAGTGGTCAGCAAGCCGTAGGAAGAGGTTTACCCTAACAGGTAAGGAGCAGCATAACCGGACCAACAATGGACATGCCGCTATTGTAGTCCATGTCGACAGTGACACATTCAAATTCTCTAGTTTTGTCGAGTTCACATTAAAAACATTGCCAGAACACATACTTTTCTTTCCCAAACATGCTAACAAAACTCTTAACTATTCTCTCATATGCCATCTTGACTACTGCAGCCTCCTGCTGTCTGGCATTCCTGACACCCATATATCTTCACTTCAAACCATCCTAAATGCTGCTTAAAGACTTTTTCTTCCTCTCTCACCACTTCACATCTATTGCACCCCTTTGCACATCCCTACTTCAACCCTTACCTACAAAGCACTCAACTACACCAGCCCTTCTTACAGCTCAAATCTTATATTAAAGGACTCTCCCTCTCGCCCTCCTAGATCTACATCTTTCCTAGGCCTTGTTTCATCTCTTGTAACCACCTCTCACTCCCACCTTCAAGACTTCTCCTGTGCTGCTACCTACATATGAAATTCCCTACCACATCCAATTAGGCTTTAGCAGAGCCATCAAATCTTTAGAAGCTCTCTGAAAAGCCATCTACATTTTAGCGCATACTAATGCACCCTTACAACTGTTCCAATATCCTCTCTGAACCACACTCACGCCTCTTGTTTCTGTTGTGCCCTCTTCCACTTACAATGTAAGCTCTCTAATAAGCATGGCCATCCATATCCTTTGATTTCATCCCTGTATTTATTTTGTCTACCTTGTATGTTCCTGTTTTATGTATGTCCTGTTTTCTCTACTGTACTGCGCTGTGAAGGACTGTGACGCCTTACGGTAACAATTGGGAAGGAAAATACCCAGGGTCACACATTTCATCTACAATCAGAAACTACCATAACTATCATAACCATAACTTTTTAGGTCAGACCTCGGGGCAGTTAAAATGTGGTGTAAAGTGAGGGCGGTAAGCGGAGCGTTCATCTCCACATCCAGAGCGAGGTTTGGGAGGGGGTCAGAAGCCAAGGTCGTAATAATCTACTATGCAAGGGCAGGTTGGGAGGAGTTCTCTTTAGACGTGACTTTCAGCAGGAAATGAATTGGGGAGACCAGAGCGATAGGCTTTTGCTGTTTAGGAGGCATGGTACCATGTAGGATTATTGCAAAACACAGAGGATAGTCTCCGACAGGAATGAAGTTATTGGGGTGCTGCACAGGTGGGAAGCCCCATGTTGTGGCTCAAGCGGTCCTCATGGGTGGGTGTTTGCCAGCAAGTTGGTGGTGTAGGTAGTAGCTGGAAAGATGCCCATCCGGGCTCGAGTATGGTCTACTGAGGGCTCAGCAGTCCAAAGGAGGTGACAATCTTTGGAGAACAACGGAACCCCCTGAGCCACATCGGGTCAGCAACCCCTCTGAAGGCACGTCATTAACCGGCAAACGTACACAGGAGTTGTACAATATGAGCCATTGTGGAAAATATAGTATAGTTCAATTACAAGCAAGATATAGAATAGGAATCAGCCACTAGGTGATGCTAGAACTCAGTGAAACACAGTGTAGACAATATGAAGAACAATATAAGCACACATTGTATAGAGAAAATCACAAATTGCACTGCATGATCTCTGATAGAGGAACAATAGGCAACAGAGTGGTCATCCATGGCGTGGAATCAGCTGAGGAGAAGTATATCAACCAGTATGATAGTTTTGACACTGGGATATGTATGGCAGGGGGAGTCCAGTAAGTTAGTGCCCCTAGAACACCTGTCTGTCCCCCAATGGCGTCAGGCAGCAGGCAGTGTGGCTGTGAGCATGCACTAGCTGCGACAGTCTGAGGGAGTGTAGTGAGCTGCCACAGAGAGCTATACTGAAAGTCTCTGCTCTCTGGGAGAGCTGGGGGCTTGTGGCTCCACACACCCACAAGCTCCCAGCTCTCCGGGAGAGCTGGGGGCTTGTGGGTGTGTAGACCTTGATGCAAGCACTCCAGTACAGACATACCCGAGTCAGCCAGGAAATGAGGTAATGGTAGCACTCCCAGATGTTATTCATCCGATGGGTTGAGGGAAGATAGCTGCTGAAGGGGCAGAATCTGCCCATGGTCTGGCAATAAGCAGGAGTTTGAGCCGGGTAGATGTCCCCTGAGTGGTGACAACAGGGCTCTCTTCAACAGTGGATGGATGGGGAGGCCTGTGAGATTGGTGTCAGGCACTGTATTGAGCCATGCCACTGACAGGCCTCCAGCTCAAGGTTCGGTAGTCTGCCTGTAGAAAGCCGCCGGGAGATGCTGGCAAATCTGGTATGGCGCTGGGATGTAATCTGGAGCAAAGCAGGCAGCATAGTGGGTGGTTACAAGCGATGAGGAACCTGATGACAGGAGATTAGACTAGACTGACTAGAGCTGAGTGTCAGATCTTGCCAAGTCTGCTGCCTCTCTGAATGACTACCAAGCCACGCCCTTCAACCACCATAACTTTTTGATCCAAATATACTTGTGGTTCATAGAGTACATACCATTGAAACTTTCATTGAAGTTTTGGAAGTAACTCATCTCTTAAGTAGAGGTGGGCCCAGAATCAACATTTGATAAGGCTCATAATTCTTATATTTGGCCCTGTTTGGGTGGATTAAGAATGCAGAGCTGGGAATGAACAGGCACAATGGCTGTAACATCTGGAGAAGCGGTGAGTATTCCTGGACCACCTATAGAATGCTAAAGAGTATTCAGACAATGGGAGAGATCCTTCAAGCATTGGATCAGTTGCTTGTCTACCCTTTCCACAACATGCAGCAGCAGATGCCTGGGAGATGGAGAACCAGCAGAATACATGGTCAGGGTACACTGTCATGCATTTGGATTAGGAAGTGGTGGATTCTTAGTGTCAACCAAGATTAGCTCTGGCAGAATAAAGGTGCGGAGTCTATGGGACCTCTAGTATTCAGCATGAACCCCTGCAAGAAAGTTTGGTTGCTTGGAATCCATAAGTTGCAGCCTTCAAATCTGCCTCTTGGGGTTATGGGCTGGTACTAGCAGACTGAATGAAAAGGGAAGCATGGAGCTCAATCAACCAACAAATTAGTGGTTAAACTAGCTGAGTCAGTAACCTAGATTAAGATAATACCAGAATGCTGGGAGAAGTATGGAACCTTATACTTTGGTGCTGAAAAGAGCCTAGAGTGCTCTTTAAATACAGGTGCCTGGTTAAAATTTTGGCTCGCCAATTGCATCATCTGTCCAAAACGTCCAGATGAAAATAAAAGTGAGAAAGAGGACACACCACCCCAAACATCAGAGCAGATCAACAGCACGCACCGAGTGACAAGCTTGTTGTGGCTCAAGATGTGCTTTTGAGGAGGCCTTTAAAAGCTGAAGGACAGTCCAACAGAGTTTTCTCTACTGGCTTATACTGACTCTTACAAGTCATACATCCTCCAAGCTTTGAAGGATTATGAGAAGTTCTTCATCAAAAGTATCCTGATGGACTGAGGCTACTTTTGAAGTTAAGTTTAGTACCAAGTGAGACTCTCTGTATGCCCGATTTGTGCAAGTACATCTCAATTTATCCTGTGACGCATGGGACTGCGGAGCACAATAGGCACATTTGCAAGAAACAGCAGTTTGCACAGGCAGAGGGAAGGAGTTGGGCAAAGTGAATTGGTTCCGAGCAAAGTAGGCAGTGCAGTGGTGGGCAGCATTATGTGGAGCAGTGCAGAAATGAGATTTCAGTTTATGCTTCAAGAGTATTGAACCGCTGTAAAGAAGTTGAGAGGGTTTTTAGGGGCTTACTTACCATGTAGAGGGGTGCTCAGGCATTTGCACTCTGCAAAGGGACTGAATTGTGCACCAGCTCATTTTGGGCTTGTATCCTGCATTTTGGCAGAGAACCGCCTTTTGAGGCACGTTCATCTAATAAAATACTTCACCCACACAAATTTGCCACCTCCTGATTAATATGACCCATATGTGAGTCTAAACCAAGCAATATTTTAAAGAAAAAGAGAGAGTGTTCAAATTTGATTTGATTGAAAGGCGTGTTATTCATGGGATAGGAGGATGGGTGTTTATGTCAGGTTTACACTTTTGCCCAGCAACAATCTAAAGATGTATCCAGCTACCCGCACATTGAGGCACACTTTTGGTTTGCAAAAAAAATTAGAGAGAAAGAAGAGACGTGATGTCCAGCAAAAATGGATTGTGGGCCCACAAAAGTAGTTTAAATCAAAGTTAATTTGCCACAAAGGATTTATCTTAACAAAGAAATGGTTGTCAGAGTCAGTGGTATCAAATAAACAAGAAGGGGTGTCGGTTTATTGAACCAGGGTGAAAAGTCTAAAATAAGTTTTAAAACGGGATAAGAACCCAATTACCTAGACCAGGTTTACAGTGATGTGATGGCTGAAGACATTATAGATACATGTAATAATTAAATATAGTAATAGGAAAAAGTGTTCATTCCATCAAAGGCAGTTTCACAGACCAGGGGGTAAATGGTAAAGGGGGTACAAGGCAGCGCCGCTTTAAACTTAAGCTGCGAAGACGCCGAACTCGCGGGAGTTGAAGAAACCGGGGTATGATACATTTACCCCCAGATCTAGCTGGATTTATTTGTACAGAAGTAACTCCAACTAATGAGGCATTCACCTCTTAAAAGAATGCATCAGAAAGATGAGGATGTTGTAGAGCTGAAGAAGAAAAAGCTTTTACTTTTCGTGTAGAATGCTATATTCGCAAATAAGCCGCTGTAGTAGTAGAGACTTATTATTTTCAGGGTATTTGAGGTGATGGACAGAACACAGTAGGAAACCAGCGGGTGCAGTATAGTAGCAGTAGAAAAATGGGAACATCGGGTATCTGGTGAAGGACACCAAGATACTGACAGTCAAATTTCAATTTCAAGGTCCGACAGGCAATAATCAGGGGGTGGCAGTGGTCCCAACTGAATCGGAAGCAGGCAGAGGTCAATGACAGATTGCAGTCAAAGACAGAATCCAGACTAAAGTCAGAAGGCAGTGTCAAAGTCGTATAATTAGATGAAAGAAAGTATATTGATTAATATTGTTTTACCGTGCGATTGCGATCAGTACGCCACGTGTTACATGTCATGGCGCAATCGCACGATAAAGCACGCACACATACACTCGCACTTTCACATTCATTTATATATATATATTTCATATTTATAATGGTTCCATTCCACAGTCGTTTATGAGCAGATGTTATTTGGTTTATATTTATATATTATAAGGTTATATGTACACTTTATTGATATTTTAAGTTCAGGTCACGGGAAGCATGCTTGGTATCATTCTAATCCCCTATTTATCCGCAGTTGTCTGGTTCATTCGCCGAAAGGATCGCACATTGCGTGCGCTAGTTATCGATGATAGGGAATAAATTATCACAATGATAATGTCTGTGTAATGCTAATAGACCAGTTTGAACCAGTTCTTGGCGGGAAAAAGAAGTATGCATCATCTGGAGAGCTGACCCCCCACCTTTGGAATGCAGACCCCCACCCCTGTAGCTGGTACCAGCGGAGCGCAGCGGGCGTAGCGTATGTATGTATAATATATCGACTGCACTGTACTTATTTATTGAACTGCTAAGCTTCTGCTAAATAAATTGCTTGTGCTTTGGAACCACACAAATCGCATAGAAAATGCTTATTGGAAAATGATGAAATAACTTTAATAGCAGGCAGCAGACAAGGCAAGGTCCAATAAACCATCCAGGTCACAATAGAAAATAACAGTAGTAAGCGGGGAGAGAGAGCATTTTAGAGGATGATATGCCAGTAAGATCAAGGCATTCCCATAATGCTAAATTACCCTGCACAATAATGACTTGTATAATATTTACTTAGAGCTGAGCTGCTGGAAAATGTAATCAGAGGAGTAGGGACGGTGCCTGCTAAGCACTAGCTGAGAGCAAGGTGGCGTCTGTAGCTTCTGATTGGTCTGTTCTCTAGTTAATGTTGAATCTACAGCCTTGACCGCTAGTCTGTGAGAAGACAAATCAGGAGAAAATATTAAAATGCCATCTATGTAGACAATGAGGAAATAATAGAGAAGGTCCTGAAAGATTTCATTAACGTTTGTCAGGATTCAAACTTGGAGCTTCTGCCTCTGGAGACTGCTGTTCTGCTGACTGAGCTATTCTACCTGCTGGACAGCTCCCTGCCGTTTAGTCTGTGTTCTAGTTTAGGTTAACTTGACCAAAAAAATGAAAATATTTTTATTAAAAGTTGAATATTATTACTTTTCCCCGAGTATAGCATTTCAGATTCCACCTAGATGTTTTCATTTCCTGGCTTGAGAGCATTTATTAACAAAGAGACCTGTAGTACAATATAATAAAGCCATAAGTCCAGAGTTCTCTTACAAATGTATTCTTCCTCTGAAACACAAGAATTACCTACTTCCATTGGTTCCTATGAATAGTGGAGCAATTGAGTTGAAAATAAGGAGCCAGGGGGACCAGAGATATTCCTTTTCTAAATGTTGCTGTGAACAAATCATCAAGGGCTGCCAGAAGGTTGTGAAATGCCAACTCCTTCTTGACACGTTCGGAGGCCTTTCCAAAAAAAAGTCACCAAAGACTCAATGTTCCAGACCAATTCTGAGGATAGAGTTCTGAACTGTAAGACCATAGAAGACTGGTGGATTTCCAGCCGTGGAAAACCCGACAGTACTTACCCGGGCAGGAGGAAACCGAAGAGCTGCTCGCGACTGACCGAAATGACTGACAGCTTCCAAGGATTAATTTTATCAATTGCGGCCCCTGAAGATGTCGGCAGCGGTGGCTGACGTCACATTAAAGAGACTCAATGTGATCCGACTTGTTCAGGTAATAATTTAAGGAGGCAACGCCTCTACAAGGTTCATTACTATACCGTGTACCTTGTACAGGCGTTGCCTCCTTAAATTATTACCTGAACAAGTTGGATCCCATCGAGAATCTCAATATGACGTCAGCCACCGCTGCCGGCTTCTTCAGGGGCCGCAATTGAGAAAAGTCATCCTTTGAAGCGGTCAGTCATTTCAGTCAGTCGGCGAGCAGCTCTTCGGTTTCCTCCTGCCGGGGTAAGTACTGTCAGGTTTTTCACGCCCGGAAAATGGTGCCCAACCCCAGAAGAAACCTGACCGTTTATCAATGCCTAAATTTAAAGAAAAACAAAAACCTATTGCACAGTGTGGGGTCTTTCTGTTCCCAATAAGGAGAAGTCCAGGCTAAGGCTTGCACTTTAGCTCATTCAGAGACAAAATTTAATTGTGATGTTTAAGTGTATTGTACACTGATGAAAGAGGAAGCCCCTGCACACCTGTGGCTCTCCATTATAGTGATGTGCTGGTAGAATATGCAGATTTGGTTTAGGCTGCCTTGGAATCTCAGAAACTGGAGTGACACTAGCATCTGAAACTCGAGAAGTAAGGGCCAGAGAGGACTGAAATGCATCCATGGGGCTAAAAATACTTTGCAGAAAGTGTTTATGCTCCCGCTTTTCTACTTGTCAAGATCCTGTAATGTAGAGATTCGTAATAGGTTGTCGGAAGGGGCCATAGCCTGTGAAACCTGTCACAGAACGTCCCAGATATGAGTTTACTGTAGCATTAATGATTGGTGCTGGTAAACCTGTGGCACGGAGTCACTGCTAGAGAGTAATGGACTTCACTCACTGACGCCCAGGCTACTCTCCCTAGGTGACTGCTGACAGAAGAAAGACATAGGCCGAGGTCAGGGCAGGCAGCTCAGGTACAAAAGCAGAATGTGAGCTTATAGGCAAGTAGAACAAATGCAAGATGTAATAACAACACAAAGGATCATAGTCACAAGCAATCAAACATAGTCAAACACACCAGTAGCTGAAGTAGCAGGTAGAGGAGTACAAACTAATAAATACATAATCTATTGTTCAGGCACTGATGAAATAGTCGATTAAATTAACCAGATGACATTAGGGGAATGCACCTGCCGGGCAATCAAGATCCGATCCTCTAAGAGGCGTAAACAGGTAAGTGCCGAGTATATTAGTCATGATTTGGTATTGTATTATTTCCTAAAGAGGTAAAGTGCAACTGGTGTCCTATTAAAGGTTTTTAACATGAGACCTGGAGGTAAATTTACTAAGAATCGTGTTTGGTGGCGGTTTAAAACCACCACACATCACCAGCAGTTTAGTGCTCCAAACAGGGGCGGATCTAGAAAAAAATTCTACCCTGGGCGATTTAGGCCCCGTCCCCTTTCTGACTTCTAAAGCTGTCGGCGGCTGCACAGTATGTGCAGGTCCGCTCGGCAATGTGCTGCCCGGCTGCTCTGATTGTGTTTAAAACACAATCAGAGCAGCCGGGCAGCACACTGTCACTGCCGAGCGGACCTGCACATAGTGTGCAGCTGCCGGCAGCAAGCCCCTGCTAGGGGGGGTGATTGCCCCAATTGCCCCCCCCTGGATCCGCCACTGGCTCCAAACCACCGCATTTACTATAGGACGGTTTAAGGCTGCGATGTAAAATGTCTGCGATGGGTGGCAGATTGCAAACATCCAAACCGTCATCAAAAAAACAGGTTTTTTAATAAATACTTCTGATTGGCTTCATAGCTCAAGCATGCTGTTTAAGCTATCTTGCCATTCAAAGCATAAGAAGAACTATTCACATATAAATTATGGCGCTTTTTCAATAAGTAATGATTGACTTATTGATTAAAGGACAAAATGTATTTAGAATTAGCTTATGGGGGCAAATTTTATTTTTCATTCTATGAAGGGGACAAAATTATTGTATTATATTATGGGACTCTATGTAATGCCACATTGTGCCTCATAAATATTTATATCCACCATTAACAATTAAATAGTATTGCCAAATTAATATAATTATATATTCATATTTCCCCCATAATATAATATAATAATAATGTCCCCTTAATATAATAAAAAATAAATATTGCCCCATAAGTTAATTATAAATTAATTTTGCCTCTTAATCAAAAAATAATGGTAGCCCCAATAATTTATGTAAATGTTGCTTTATGTTCTGAATGGCCAGATAGCCGACACAGCATGCAGTTATTATTATTATTACCATTTATTTATATAGCGCCACTAATTCCGCAGCGCTGTACAGAGAACTTGCTCACATCAGTCCCTGACCCATTGGGGCTTACAGTCCAAATTCCCAACATACAGACACACAGACGAGGGTCAATTTTGTTAACAGCCAATTAACCTACCAGTATATTTTTGGCGTGTGGGAGGAAACCGGAGCACCCGTAGGAAACCCACGCAAACACAGGGAGAACATACAAACTCCACACAGATAAGGCCATGGTCGTGAATTGAACTCATAACCCCAGTGCTGTAAGGCAGAAGTGCTAACCACTTAGCCACCGTGCTGCCCGTTAGAGCAATCTCGCCTCTCACAATCACCTCTTTTGTTTTGGCCGTTTGTATGGCGGTTATGCAAACCCCAGTTTAGTAAATCCGGCTGTTTGTATGTTCATCATTGTTAAAATCAGAATGGCAATTTGTAAAGTGGTGGTTTTTAAAAATGTTTGGTTTGGCCTTTAGTAAATCCGGTGGTTTTAAAATCGCCAGAAAAACGGCCAAAAACTGGCGGTTTCATCAAACCGTCCTTTAGTAGATCCTGCTCCTGGTCTCCACCAGCTCTAAGCTGCTCCAAAATTCAAGTACTTTTTCAGAGTAATAATGGCTATATATTCATCCACAAAGGAAGGAACGCCACTAAATATGTGTCCTCTCTATCTCATTTCAAATACTTTGCTCTGCAAAATAAAATGTAATTTGTGCACCGCTCCTGTTAAAAGTCTAATAATCTTTACCTACTTTTCACAAATAAAAAGACATAAACAGAAATATATATTGATATTGGCCAGGTCTTGCTCCATGACGTTCATATGAACCTGTGGGGGCTTACTATCCGGAGAGGTTATAAATCTAGGACAGTCGACAGGTGTATAACAAGAGGGGAGCAGAACGGAGGCCTCTTTTGAACGACTCATGTGCTGGATCGTAAATGTAGAAAACCAGTTACCCTAAACCCAACTCCAGTATCAAAGACAGGCAAGGTTTTTGTTATCTGGGACTCAATTGCAGGAGACAAGCAAATTACTCATGACACCGAGACTCCACATCTTCAGTGTACCCAATAAGTATGCCTACTATATCATGTGTATTCCTACTGAGATGTAATTTGCATCTCTCTGTGAATAACCTACTTCGTATGTAACAAGAGAGATCCACTGCATGGAAATCAGGAGTGGCTCTGGAGGAGAAACATTTTCCAAATAACTAAAGAAGTTAATGGCATAAAAACCTGCTCAAATGTGTTAAGAAGTGAAGCTACCACAGTAAAACACATCAAGTGAAGCTCCTCATCTGTGTGATCTTTCCTGGTAAAAGTTATCATTGTAGTAATGTGTCATGTGTATCTAAGCTTATATGATTATATATTTGTATTGCAAAAGTGTATAGCACAGGTGTTATGAAACTACAAGCCCCAGCATGCTTTGCCAGCAGATAGCCAACCGATAGCTGTCAATGTTTGCTGGGACTTGTAGTTTCACAACACCTAAACAGCTACAGGTTGGCCAGGCCCGGTCTAGCAAAATCTGTGTGTAAGAGGGTGGAGAGACATTGTAGGCCTCATGTAGGTCTGCACGCATTTTACAACACAGACATACACAAACCTAATATTTAATTACGTGTGTATGCTGAGCTGTAGAGGTCTTAAGATAAAGATGTTAAATGCGTCAGCTGCATTAAGATACATATAAAGCGTATCATAGTGCGTTAAAGTCATCATTATTAAGGTTTATTTTAACTTTTTTTAAAAAAAAACTACAGGTCCCCCTCAAAAAGTAAGTTTTTGAGAAGGGGGGAGGGGGGGGGGGGGGTGAAAACCGCAAACAGCACCAGGCTTGGCTTGTCACACTATAACATGGATACCTCTGTCATAGTGTGGTTCAGCCCCAATCTGTTTGGTAAGGGCCAGAATTCACTGGGTCACCACCCACCCCCCTCAAGTAAAACAAACAACCCCAGGGCCCAGGGGGAAACCTTCAAGTACCAGCATACCCAAGGCTGCCAGTGTATACTTGCGATTGTAGTTCTACAAAACACATTGTAAAAGATGGTTCGTTTTTTTTACAATGCAAAGGTCTATGCTGATAATCAGCAGCAGCACGTATCTTGCACCAGGGTTCGAATACTCGAAAGATATGTCTGCTGGCAGATGTATCTGCAGCTGTGTCACAATTCCATGAACACACCCTTACCAGGTGCGCTCCTGGGGGGGTTTCCAGTTACCCCCCAAAAAAAAAACATCCGGCCAGGACTGTTATCAGGCTGATCCCCTTCTTCAGGATCAGCCACGGATCTGCAGATCTGTTCTGATCCGTTCCCCACCCCCTTCTGCAGCATGTGCCCCGCCCCACTCTTTCACTGGACGGGCGGTATGCCACAGTACAGGAAGTAGGAGACAGAAGGGTCTGCCAGGTGGAATAATGTGAGGGCTGTAACAAGGATAGAGGCTGGGTGTTAATTTATTGGTGAGGGTGGGTAGTCATCACTTAATAGTGGGTGGGAAATAATAATTTATTGGTGGGGGCAAATTAATTTATTGTGAGAACTATTTAATAGTGGGGTCATAGTAATTACTATTAGTTAAAGCGGTGGTAGTCATTTTGCCAATTCTATTAACAACGACAGTAGGTATACCTACAAAAAGAAATGACGATTACCAGAAACCTGAGATGTCTAGAAAACACACTTACCGTTAACACCCACACACACTGTATCCGGCAAACTGCATATTAATTACGACGAAGGGAAATGACGCCTGTGATATTCATGTAACTTAAGAGCCCAACACTAACATTTCTGAATTTAAAGCGCCAATGCGTGGGCCCGACGTGAAAGTTAGTGTTAGGGGTTCACGCATTATCGGTATAAAACCAAAAACCTTACTGTCGGCCTCTTAAGTGACGTGAATATCACAGGCGCCATTTTCTTCCGTTGTAATTAATATCAAGCTTTTCGGATACAGTGTGTGGGAGTATTATGCTAAGTCTCATTTCTAGACATATCAGATTTCTGTTAATCGTCATTTTTTTGTAGGCATACTTACTGTCGTTATTAATAGAATCGGGAAAACATACCCAACCCATTCTAAAGTGGTGTGATGGCATTATTTAATGCTAGGATTTTTTGGGGCTTATTAATTTAAAGTGGGACTGGGTTTAGGTAGAAGGCGTCCTATTCCATAATTGTGAATACCAATTATTTAATATCGGGACAGTTTGGGGGGGAAATATGTTTAATTATTAAATGGGAATACAAATTATTTCATATTAGGGCTGTTTGGGGGAAAATAGGTGTATTTATTAAATGTGAATACCATTAATTTAATGTCAGGACATGGTGGAGGGAATTAGGTCTATCTATTAATTCTGAATGCTATTTATTTAATGCTGGGGCTAATTGGTCTATTTATTAAATGTGAATGTTATTAATTTATGTTGGGGCTGGCAGAGTGGAAATAGGTCTGTTTATTAAATGTGAATGGCTATTAATTTAATGTTGGGCTGGTTTCAGGTAGGGAGGCCTAATTATTAAAGGTAGGTGCTATTTATTTAATATCTGGGGTGGTTGGGGAGGGAGACCTTACTCAATACTATACGTTCCATATTTTATGTATCTCCCTTTTTACCAAACAGGGCTGCAACATTCCAAGATCCAGACAAGCTGCAACTGACCGTAAGAAACCAGCAGCCGCAGGTAGTGAAAACTACAAGAACAGGTAGGAGAGAGCGCAACACCGTCTGCCCACTGTCCTGATTCTGGTGGGACAGTCCTGATTTTGTGTGACTATCCCGCTCAGTCAGGACTTTGTCCTGACTGCAACAATAGCTGGGATGTATGTCTCACTTCACACTGTACTGCTCGTTAAGGGCCAGCAACATGCACAAGTCAGATGCAAGCCGCTCGTCCTTAATAAGCTGTACAGTGCAATGCAGGACACACATCCTAACTATCCTTGTAGTTGGAACAAAGTGCTGAATGAGTGGGACCATCACATAAAATTGAGAATGCCCCACTAGAAACAAGACCGTTGGTTACCATTGCCCATGTATTTGAAGGGGGTGGGAAGAAATGGAGAGCAGCCAAGCACTGTCTCAAGTGATAACCCTGCCCCTTGCATACACTCTGGCAGTGTGGAATGAATACCCCCCTCTAGAAACCCTGTTTGCCCCTGCTTACTGTACTTGACCTATGTTGGACCTTCCCTTCTCAGCCCCATTCGACCCAACTTCTCCCATCACCTGATGTAAACCTCTGCTTCTCAGCAAATGCCTCCATCTTTCACTGCAAACCCATACGCTTTAGTAGAAATCTAGTCACACCTGCACAAATTAAGGCCTGTGAAAGAGGTCCAAAGCTGGTATGGGCACTGTAGAGTGACAATTTTAGCCAGATTATCTCCTTTGTGTAACAACATAGAGGTCTATACTTTTAGTTCTTTCAAACTATGATTACCGGAACATGGATGACATTCAGTTTTCAGCGCGATAGTATCACCTTTACCTGTAAAGCAAAATTACAGGTTCTCATTTTCCTGTGTACAAACTTTTTGCAAACCACCAACAAAATGTGGCCGTCACAGAGATCATTGACCCCCTATGGCCAAGGGAGAGCTGGCAAATCTTAGTCCAGGGGGGCAAGACTTACTCAGCTGCCTCTTTTAAAGACAAAAAAATGCAGGAGGCCCAAACAAACGTAGCCCACTATGGGACTGGCCGGGAGGAGGGGGTAGATACTCCTCTGCCCCACAGCCAAGCCTATGCCCACATCTCCTGCCCACTCACACCCATAGGAGTCTGTGCATGGTATTTTCAGTCATGTGGGAGGTAAATGCACAGAAAATGTTGCACATAGCATGTTTGCTGCATTTGGTGTTAACTGCCAGAAGTGGCTGTTATAGGGATCGGTGATCCCTGTCCTCCGCATTTCTGGAGTGAATCAGTAACAGTTTGCCTAAAGTAAATGTTTAAAATAAAACTTGGGTATGAATGGGTCCTCAGGAGATAATGTCCCCTTATTTTCCCCAGTAGGAGGACCCTGACTCAGTGGTAAGGTGATGCCTTTGTCCAGACTTTGGGCAGGTGCACGGTGCAGTCTCCTCGGGTACGTTGTGTTTTATGGAGACCAAATCTGTGTCAATCCCACCCAGCCTGGCGCGAGCCCCTGGCAACCCACGTGCCCCTCCGTGACGTGGCATTGAAGTTGACGTCACGACGTGGGTGTGACCGAGGCTCCTAATACACTACAGACTCCGCCCCCAGACAGTGACAGTAGCTGCTCGGTGCCGGCAGCTACAGGATCATGGCGCCGTCTCACGCCCTGCGGTGCTGCCAGCGAGTGGTCGGCTGGATCCCGGTGGTCTTTATCACACTCGTAGTTTGCTGGTCCTACTACGCCTATGTGCTGGAGCTGTGTATCTGTGAGTACTGTACTTCCTGCTGACCCTAATCTGACATCCGCCCTGTGTCACCCAGGCTGGGAGTGCACATGAGGTCTTGTGTTCTATATATCTGAGTATAGTACAGGGCTTCTATGTTATATTATGTGTGTGTATATATATATATATATATATATATATATATATATATATATATATATATATATATATAGTACAGGGCTTCTATGTTATATGGTGTGTGTATGTATATATATATATATATATATATATATATATATATATTTATTAGTACAGGGCTTCTATGTTATGTGGTGTGTGTCTCTGTGTCTATAGTGCAGTGCTTGTTAATGTTAGATGTGTGTGTACACTACAGTGCTCGTTAATGTTATATGGTGTGTGTACAGTACAATACTTGTTAATGTTATAGTCCATAACATTAACAAGCACTGTACTGTACACACCCCATATAACATTAACAAGCACTGTAGTGTACACACCCCATATAACATTAACGAGCACTGTACACACACACACACACACACACCATAACATTAACAAGCACTGTACACACACACACCCCATAACATTAACAAGCACTGTACACACACACACCCCATAACATTAACAAGCACTGTACACACACACACACCATAACATTAACAAGCACTGTACACACACACCATAACATTAACAAGCACTGTACACACACACCATAACATTAACAAGCACTGTACACACACCATAACATTAACAAGCCCTGTACTGTACACACACTATAACATTAACAAGCCCTGTACTGTACACACACTATAACATTAACAAGCACTGTATTGTACACACACACACACACACACCATAACATTAACAAGCCCTGTACTGTACACACCCCCCCATATACCATTAACAAGCCCTGTACTGTACGCGCACCATAACATTAACAAGCAGTGTACTGTACACACCCCATATAACATTAACAAGTACTGTACACACACCCCATATACCATTAACAAGCCCTGTACTGTACATACGCCCCATATACCATTAACAAGCCCTGTACTGTACACACCCCATATAAAATTAACAAGCACTGTACTGTACACAGTGTGTACAGTGCTTGTTAATGTTATCTGGTGTGTGTACAGTACAGTGCTTGTTAATGTTTTGTATGCATATTGTCAATGTGTCTCAGTGATATGTTTCTGTTATGTGTGCATTTAGTACACTACCTGTGAGTGTTTTATACCTTATATCTGGGTGTTGTGAGTTTACGCATTGTGTTTACATACCGTACATTGTGTCTTATGAGTTTTATGTTTGTACCTAACGGATGTGTTCAGTTTATGAGGTTGTGCCTAGTGCAAACGTGTAACTGGCCCTGTGGGTGTATATTTGTTGTGATTTATTCTATATAACAAGTTATTTTATTTTAGAAGAAAATACCTTCTAGAGCACTTCAGATTTCAGATACAAACAGCCTTACCACACCAAGTGAGTGGCAACTCACACAGAACATAACAATTCAATGCATAAACTGTAAACAAATAGGTTCTAGTGCCTATCCCATGCAGGTACTTAAAATGTCAATAAAATGAGTTGTCCGAAAGGATCAAAACGTGTCGTTAATTGGATGTGATGCTGTAGGTGTACCAACTGTTGTGAATGGGTTCTAGCCTGACCATGGTGCTACCTGTGTGGAGATTGTAAGATGTGTGTTTTTGTGTAGGTTTCTCTTGGGTGCTCCAGTTTACTCCACGGTCCAAAAACGTATTGTTACTTTAATTAGCTTTTGTGAAATTAACACTAGTTTGAGTGGCAGAGAATTTAGACTTAGAACTAGGGATGTGCACCGGCCACTTTTGGTGTCTCGTGTTTTGGGTTCGGATTTGTTTCGCAAAACACCTGACGAAAGGTTTTGGTTCGGATTTAAGGTTTTGGATTTGGATTTATTTTGAAAAAAAACATAAAAAGTGTTTTTTTTTTTCACTCCTACGCTATTATTAACCTCAATAACATTCAATAACAATCATTTCCACTAATTTCCATTCTATTCTGAACATCTCACAATATTGTTTTTAGGCCATAAGGTTGCACCGAGGTAGCTTGAGCACATAATGCCAAAAAAAGAGGTACAAGATGGAATTGTTCTGGGCCCTCCCTCTCACCCCTCGCGAGACTTGGACGACAGAGCCTCGTTTTCAATTTTTTGCCCGCCGGATATATCCGAACAGTGCTCGGATCCCGTTCGGATCCGCACTGTTCGGGTGGGCTCGGATTAGCGGAATCCGAGCCCGCTCATCTCTACTTAGAACCACTGGGCCATGGACTGATGTCAATCATTTAAACATTCCCTGTAAAGCTTTGCATTTGTATAATGGTGCTATATAAATGAAGGGTTATAATAATAAGAATAGTCCCCCATTGTACAGAAGAGTATGTTGGTGATATGTGAGTAAGTTGTGGGAACACACAAGGATAGACTGTTTAACTCCTTCAGTGCTTAGGATGAGCTGGACTCACACTGAAGGGTTCAAGTAAGTGATTATTTTTACCAGGATTTATTGTCGGTGGGAGACAGGTGAGGAGGCTGCAGAATGATGACATCTGTGCGCTGGTGTGTGATGTCACTGAGCGCGTTGTGGCTCCATCCCTTGCATTACAGAGAAATATGCAGTGTTATGTGATTCTGGCACCTCCACTCTCGGGGTACTCTAGTTGGAAAGGAGTCCCCTCTTTCAAACGATGTGGTTATATAAAAGTTATTGTTTGAACAATGTTATTACCAGACAATAACCCTCTACTCTGCAGAAATCATTAAGTCAAGGGATAGAGAAGATCTCCTCCCATCCTGGCTACAATAAACTGGGGGGGACTCTCATTTGAAGGGAGCTCACTCTTTCAGATCATGTGTCCCCTTAATAGTTATTGTTGTGTGATCACCAGACTGTAACATCCTACACTACACAAAGCAATAAGGAGCCCAGGACGGGGGAGAGGTATTTGTAATGCCCAGATCTTCCCCATCCAGGCTCAAAGAAACTATAGGGACCCCTCATTCTCGCTGTGAAATGTTGTGCCACATAGGAGTTATTGTCTAGTGATTACTAGACAATAACACCCTAGACTACAGGAAGCGTCTGGTCCTGAGATGATGATGATGGTGGTGGATGGTTATACTGCCCAGATCTCCCTCATCATAGCTTCAATAAACTTGTGATACTATTTTAAACACCTGCTACCCATATTATTCCTGCACACCTTATGCATTTCATTCAAGACCATGCAAACTAATAATAAAAAAAAAACCAACATTAAAAAGCCTTGCCATCATTTTAAAGTGCAATTATTATTATGAAAACGTGTAAAATCCTGCTTTTTGCTGTTTTGGAAAGGATAATTTATGCCAAAACAATAGCTTACAAAAATAAAATGCACACATTAGCTTTTAGTACACTTTCTTGCACTCTAAATACAACACTCCCACTTTTTTCTACCATTTTGGGTAGAGTTTCTTTGCTGTGTTAGGATGTATAAGCAAACTAATAGTGTTTTCTGAAAATTCAAAGTCTTGTGAAATAAACAAGGTACAATTTGCCTGGAAACTGCATAAAAAAAAAGTGGTGTTGGAAAGTGACCAGTGCCAAACTAGACTCAGCACAGGGGTGAGGAAAGCCTCAGAGGTGACGGGGTTAACCCAAGATTTCTTTGGGCGACCCGAAAACTGGTCACTATGCTATTTGGCAAAACTGCCATATGTTACCAATCCGCAAACTGAGTATTAATAATTTTAATATTATTTTGTACACATACTAATATCCCAAGTTGTATTTTAGTAGACATTCATTTAATTTATAGCCTAATTAGAAGGATACCATGGTTCCTAAAGCTGACTCTACAATTATACAAGTGTACCCATGATCAGCACTCAATTATGGCAGCTATTGGCTGAACCTATATCCTGATAGCGCAGCCTATAAAATAACTAGAAACCAGTAAATTCACTTAGATATTATATGGTGGAAATATGTCCATAATCTCTGGGTTAACTAGTCTACCTCTACTTAAATGATTTAAAAAATCCTTTAACTTCATTGCACAAGTTCAGTGTTGGTGTTGCTATATATCAGTCCACAGACTTGCCTGTGGCCTTTGTTGGCTAGCAATTCCAATATGGTAACGTTGAACACCATATAAGGATAAGTACTGGCATAAGACTGACAGCAACAGGTACAATAAGGGAAAGTTAAAAAGAACTTTGATCAACAGCAAAACAGACAGATTCCATAAGCGTAAGATCATCATCACCATTTATTTATATAGCGCCACTAATTCTACAGCGCTGTACAGAGAACTCCTTCGCATCAGTCCCTGCCCCATTGGGGCTTACAGTCTAAATTCCCTAACACACAGACACACAGCCTAGGGTCAATACAGTCTAAATTCTCTAACACACACACCAGGGTCAATTTGTTAGCAGCCAATTAACCTACCAGTAGGTTTTTGGAGTGTGGGAGGAAACCGGAGCACCCGGAGGAAACCCACGCAAACACGGGGAGAACATACAAACTCCTCACAGATAAGGCCATGGTTAGGAATTGAACTCATGACCCCCAGTGCTGTAAGGCAGAAGATAAAGTGTTATTATGTGTAGTACTATTTTGTTACGTCCATATATATTGTTATTTTCTTTCAATGAAACATTCCTTGTCACAGAGAATGTAACACACATTTGTGCCTCCCATGGCTGCCCTTGTAACACTAAGAAATCCAGTGATGAATCCAATCCTGGTAAGATTAGCACTACAGGATTAGGATTTATACAGCTGTCAGACCTCAAGCTGTGCTTCAGTCTTGTTCTGTGCTGGGAACCTTTCAATAGGTCAATAAAACTGTTATAGTTTGACCAGTATTCCAGGTTCTTACAGAGTATTCGCTGTGATATTAATACTTACATGTCAAAGTGCAGATGTTTGACCAATTTAAATGACTTTGGCACAAGTGTAATAAAAAAGAAAATTAGATCTAAGGTATAGCTCTCTCTCTGAAAGAGTGTCCCAAGAACATGCTAGAGTATGCATGTATTTTGATGTCTCTAAAGTAGTAATTATGCCAGAAACGGCATTGATGTGTTTTCCTTGGATCTACCAATAACGCTGGTTGGTTTAGTGGCTCTTTAATAGGATTCATGAACATGTGTTTCCAGCATGTGTAGCTTACCCTACAAAAAAACTAGTGCTGTTAAAGTAGTTTGTGGGATGTTTAGTCCAAAACAAATAGGTTGAATGTTACGTCAGTTCCACAAGTTCAGTGTTGGTGTTGGTATATCATTAGGAAGCAACAAGACTCCAAAGATTGGCCTGAGGGCTTTGTTGTCTAGCAATTTCAACATGGTATTGTTACACATACACTATTCAGTAAGAGAAAGTATAAATGTATTGTAATATTTTGTGTTTATCTGTAATATTTTTCATACATAACTTCCTGCTGCTTTTTTTTTGTAGTCCCACCTCTCTATTAGAGAGGATGGGAATTGTCATCACAGCCATTGTGTGTGTGTGTTGCTGTGTCAATCGGGGCGAAGTTACGCTGTTGTGTGGTAAGGGGCCGTAGCTTGGCTCCCATGATTTGGGATGTTCCTCATGCACCCTGCCATTGTGGCGATGGCCTTCAGTTGTTCAGCCATGTACTGATAGGGTGAGTGCAATTTGAATCCTTACCCCTGTTCTTCAGGCCCATCTTCTCTTGCATCCAGGGAATTTCTGACACACTCCGTATTTATAAAGATGTGCATTTGTGACATCATGTGTGAATACATTGGTCGAATGGGACGGAGTAACTGGATTAATAGCAAACTGAAAGTTGCATTTTGGGAGATGAAAATGTCAGAAAAAAATAAACTCCCTCCTAATTACTTAAGTTCCACTGTTTTGCAGAATAATTATCTTAGAGTGGCCAGTAGTATTCTAGGAATGTAGCTCTTAATATATTTTCACTGTAATTGCCCACGGTCTGCAAGCTAGAAAATCAGGAATCATTTAAAGCAAGATTTCATGTTGCTGCTTCCTGGAAAAATACTGTGGGGTCTATGTATTAAGGCAAGTATGGTGTAAAGAGCAGCACATGTCCAAGCTTTGCTCCATATTTGGCTCTAAGCGGCTGCTTTGTGCAGTTGACCGCTGGGGAGATGTGGCGCTGTTAGACGCGCATGCACGGTAATGAGGTTAATTATTACCATGCAGCATGCTGCACCACCGTCATCCCTTGTTTCTGCTCCAAAATCCTTTGTCATCTGTTTTTGAGGCTGAGCTGTGTTATGTGCAATAACTAAATATTATATATGGTGTAATAACAGATTACTTACCATCATCAGCTATCTGTATAGCGCCACTAATTCCACAGCCATGTACAGAGAACTAAGGCTAGGTTTTCGCTCAATATCGGGCAAATCAGCCGACCTACGACCATTCGGTCGGAAGTCTGGCTAGTATGTATAGTGACACAATGGTCGAAAGTCGTTCCAAAGTGCTGGTCATCATTTCATTTGGTTGGTCATACTGTTTAATTTTTTCCTACCAATCACTACTGATCATGTAGTGTGTGTGCAAAGAGTTTACAGAGTTGGGCTCTTTTCAGCCGGTCCTGGCAATGAATGTCCCGGTGAATAGATGTAGAGAGCGCTGTAGAAGAAATAATTAATTAGTTAGTTCTGAGACAGAATGTTTCGTTTCAGAGTCGCAGAAACTTACGAAATTTGTTAGGACATGTGGATAGCTGTAACAAGGCGGTTTTAATCAGTGTGACAAGAATGAATGAGTGAATATTGTGCTGTCATTCTCTGAAGACTAGAGGACCAGATGAAGAGCACAGATCTGAAGGTAAATCGTGTCCGTGTGTACACATGAATCGCCAGACTGATCGGACGTTCAGTCGTAGGTACAATCATTTGAGATAGTACGTCGGTTGGAAAATTCTTCAGTGTGTACCTAGCCTTACTCGCATCAATCACTGACTATTTATGTGATGTTCCAGTAGGACTTAGACTATGGAAGTTGTTTGTGTTGCTGACTCTCGAGCAGGCAGTGTACAATTGTCCGTGTGAATAGAACGGTTTCCTCAAGTTGCTCCCGCCCACTTGAACTTAGCGAAACAGATTGACGGGAGCTGCAGGTGCTGGACCTCACAGGAGTAGTCGCTGTGCATGAGTGGTATACTTGGTATCTAGGCACAATCTATTATTATGGTGGCCTCCATGATGTGGGTTTTCTAGTCGCACCCTTGTAGCTGGGTTCAGTTGCAGAGTTGGGGGACATTGATGTTTCCGCCTAGTCGGCCTTTCCATTCCACCACTGAATAATCTGCTTAATTTAATTTCAATTGAGGATGTTGGTGTATCCCACGGCATTACGTTTAGCTAAGTTTTATGTGGATCTTCAATGGGCAGAGCTAAGCCCACCAGCAAGAAGAATGTCAAGGTAATTCCTATTGTAGCGAGTGCCACACCTATAGGTGGAATCTGTTTTTCAGTAGAACATGTTACATTATAGTTGCACTGTACAGAACCTAATAACGACATCTGGTTTAAATAGCAACTATTTAGTTGCCATTTAAACCTGACATAAAGTGTCCACGCGAATGACAAGAGCAGCGGCTGTGAATTTTTTTTTTTTTTAATAGAGTTCTGCTATAGATGGAAGGAGTCATTGTTGCTATTGCATAGTCCTTTTCTGGGCAGTATAGGGATAAGTTCAAGTTTTTAAAGTTATTAATAGGGAATTTCAATGTTAATTTTAATATTGTTACTAAAATGTGTACTTCTACCTAAAGAGCCTATGTGGCTCTGTCCTTTGTAAGCCTAGGTTCATTTTACTCACATTATTGCTGTCATTGGATTAAGGCATTAACACATGGGCATTGAAAAACAAGGTAAATGCTAGTTCTGGAATTTTTTCACCTTAAACAGAAGGTTTTAGGCACATTTACTTGGCTAACAGAGTGTGTTCATTAACATGACTCAAAGCTTCCCAGCCATGTAGTATACAAAGCTTAGAGAAAAGCACATACATCCTGTGCTATGCATTCTGTTATACACATACTTGTAGCCCCAATACCACATCCTGTGATTTGGATGAAGTTGGAGGATAGTCCGTATTTTTGGGGTCTACTCTCTCCTTTCTACATTGCTATGAGGTGGATGCTACAGTTAGCTCATAAGGAGGCACATTGAGAGTGTGTACAAAGCATTAGAGTTCTTGGGATCAACTTTTGTCTTCTTAATACCTCAGCAATGGATTCTTCTCTCAGCCTAAAGGAATTGTGGAAGTAACCCCAAAAATGTATAACTATTGTATTTTCAAATGGGCTTGTTGAAATAGCACGTCCAAACCTCCTAAAAACAATGACATGAGGACTAGTATATCTGCAGAGGAGAAGCTGTTGATCACATTGGATGATTTATTATTAGAACCTGTAATGAAATCCCTATGGGAACAAAAGCACATTAGGAGCCAATCAGAAGTCCCACAACCTGTATAAAAGTCATAAGGACTGCTTTTATATGGGACTCCCCATCAGTTTATAGCAAACCATCCCTTGTATGGAGCTTTATTATTCCTTTTATAGTACAGTAGTTTTGGTTTAAAACTAAAAAGAGCTCCTCACATCAGGGTTGTTTTGTTTCTGCTGGGTTAATATATGCTGGGTCATTATGTGCTCTGTTAGGTAATAACATTGAATTTAGTTTAATTTCAGTTCCTGATTGACTGCTTCTGGCCAGATGAGTTTCCTTTGCCACCCAATCTGTGGGGAAAAAAAGAGAAGGGTTGTTACACAGTTTATCTGTGTTGCTTTCTTGCTGTCAGTAACTGACTGTTGCTGACCTCTCCCAGTGGTGCCACCAAACACTCGGCGTCTTGCGAAAGGCAACTGCGAAGTAGTTGTAGGAGGATTCAGCTACCACCACCAGTCTCCTTCACCGGCACCTGGAACCGTTTGCTTCTGGATAGCTGGTATAACTGCTGCAGCACCTCTTTGCTGTGGGCTGGTTGGCACCTCATGACCACTTACTATGGATCAGGACTGCTGGGTCGTAGGCAGAGCATTGACATAGACGCTGGGTTCAACACAGGACAGCCAGGGAATGTATTAGAGTGTAAGCTTTTATCTGTTGGTCACAGGATACAGCAGGCAATTGGTGTCGGGCGAAATTTTCAAGCATTTAAGTTTATTGCTAAAGGGTCCTTATAAGGACCTTTTATACACTAGTTCGAGGTGCTAATGATCATTCAGAAGTACTGATGGTATACTACAGTTAAAGTACAAATTACAGCTCTTTACTGTTTTTGATACACATGTTGGCAGGGGGTAGCCCAGCCCAGTAATCCTACCTGGCACCACAAAGTCTGAGGTATTACAGCCGATGTTTAGCATTAGGATGTAATATATCCTCTAAACTTGGATTTAATGTAATTTAAAAACATCAACTGTGATTTCCCAAATTACTTGCTGTTACATTATTCAAATAGTTCCCTGTGTTTTTAACAGGAGAGAATACACATGATAGAAAGGTAATAACCCGCTGCTGTGTCTTCAGTCTAAGAAGATGTGTTGGTCACTCTGATGAGAAGACTTAATTAGCATGACATTTACTTTCTTCCTTTCTTACAAAAACAAGTTTCCTCCAACATGGCATATTACCTCATAAATCAATGCAAGAGCAATATGTAAGTAAATACATTTACAATCCCAGAGACGAGATGTAACCCTTTCTGGCGTTGCATGCTGGTTACTTGCCAGCACCATGCATTAAATACACTCACTACATTTAAAAATACAAACCTGGGCTTAACCAACTGAGTGCTGCGTTGCTGGTATTACTCTTTCAGCACCGCAGCGCACATTTGAAATACATTATGTTTATTATGTATATTTAAAAAAAACAAAGCAAAACTATCTTACACATGCAGCGCCTACCGCTGGTGAATTAACCCCTCCAGTGGCGGGCATTAACCCTCCCAGCACTGGATCACATTTAAAGATGGCCACCACACACATGTGGCGGACAGTACACTGGGCCCAGCCACACTGCTATTTCTGAATATTGTGTTTCATTTTTATTTTTGCCTTCTGATAACACGTATGCAATTTATACCCCTGTCTGGTGTCTTAAAATGGAAAGGAAACCCAAGAGCAATAGTCAGATTTTCTTAGTTTAAATAAAAAAGAAGACTGGGTTGAAGGAAGGCCATACATTTGTTTTTTTTTTTTATTATTAAAAATGTTACACATTTTATTAAACTTTGTTGTTTTTTGTTTGGGGTTTGTTCTTATTTATTAGTCACTGGAAAAGTCCCTCCATTTTTACTTTCTTCTTGGGAAGATAATGATGTTAGTTTGTACCTAACCCTCTGGAGATACCTGAAAAGCAATACCAGAGCCTACAGAGGATAATGTCATAGGGTATGGGTTTAATCTATCAGAACGCACCTCCCAAATTGCTTTGGTGCATTGGACAGCAAACACATCTGGATACCTATGATGCCTAGTGGTGGTTTAAAACTTTACAGCTGCAAGATGTTGTTTTCATTTGTTTTAATGGCAGCTGTTGACCATTCATATCATTTTATCTCCATTGATGTAAGAGCCTGTGACACTTCAGGCGATTGTAAAATCTTTAAAGGCAAATCAATGGGTGGCAAACTTAATGGGAGAAAATTTCAACATTCCATACCCAAAGCCACTTGTGAAAGGAGGAGAGTATTCTACTGACGCGTTTATGGCCAACAAAACTTTCTGATTAACACCAAATGTTCTGAAACAATGTTATAATGGGGGACTTAGTTACTAATTGAGGACTTTCCTCGATAAACCAAGATCAGTGTTCTTCCCATCACCTATTTCCCCGGTGGTCCACCCGGCTCTTGGAGCCCAACAGAGTCCTATTATAATAGAAAAAAACATTGTTTCTCCTATTGGAACAGGCACTATGTGAGCACTACAGCCAGCAGTGTGTGTTAGACCACTGACCACCAGTCTGACCAGTCCTGGCAGGTGTGGGCAATAACCTTCAACGTTTTTCATTATTATTGCAAAGTATTACACTGCTCCCAACCAGCTACTTCTTAATGCCACCTGGCTGGCAACATTTTCTGGGGAGAACAGTGAAGATGCACATGTCGTTTAGTGGAAATGTGCTTCAGTATATATTCTAATGAAAGCATAGTCTTCCTTATTGCCCTACAGCTTACTCCTTCTCATGTTGATATGGCACATAAAGGTGACATGCACTCTACATAACTATGTAGGCCAAGGAGAGGAATGCAGTGTTGAGGATTACTTTGCCCATGCATTTGAAGACATTGCATGGACAGCTTTTGGAATCAAGGTCATGCATTCAAATAAGAGATCAATTTGACCAGTATTTGGTTTCTTATGTCATATAAAATGTAACCTTCAAAGACCGCCTTAATCAAAAGGGTCCATTGATTATTTTTTTTTTCGTTTATTTTCTTTCTTATAAACCAATTTATGTTAATAAACAATTTTTGTTCTTATAGAAAATGTCAAAACCAAATATATAATTTGCAAGACTTAACAATGGTCAATTTTTACGAGAAACCATAAAAAGTCTTAAAATAGAGGTTTTGTTCAGAGCATAATGGTTAGTGGGTTTGCCCCTACTACACTACAGTTTCAAAGGAGGGAGGTGAATATTGTGGTAAAAACAGTATGTGTGCTGCTGCTATGGACTGTATATACTTTGTGATTGGACTGTTGAGAGTTTTGTGATATTGAGAGAGGCCTTTGGTAGCCATTGAGGACTGCAATAATTCTGCACTATTTCTTGTTTCTATAATAAATCCATTTCAAACTGGATATAAAATAGTAATGTCTTGTAAGGAATAGCCGAATCAGCAACCCAAAATAAAAGCTTTTGGCCTGCTCATCTGGAGTATATCTAGCCAGCGGGATGTTCAGTGACAGTGGTATGACCATAAAAGCAATAATATAGAAATAGGAAATTAAACTTGCTGTTCCTGCATATTTCGGTGACTCAACTATATACAACCACTCCTCCTTCTTGTAATAGTCACTATATACAGGTCTGGACTAGACTCACAACCAGGGATGGCCCTTCATCACTTGGATACCTAATGGCCAGTTATTGGCCTTCGCTTAATAATATTTCCTTGATGCTTCTCAATACTATATCCAACTCTCCTCCCTAGTGTCTTCTCTCAACGCTCAAAGCGATAACCTCCGCATTCTATGGTAATGACATAGGAAGTTGTTCTCGCAACAAGGCCAAACGTCCTGACGAATGCTTTGGCTGGTGGTGAGTTTTGTAGTTTTAATACACCTTGGACAACTTTTTTTTTGGTTATCTGTGTTAAAGCACAGTTTATAGGCTTTAAGAATGCGTGTTGAACACCTGATATTAATTTCTGTATTTGCGAGGCCAGTTTCTCATATGGGATCTGCAGGTTTTTTTTTTCTTTTTAATGTAAAATTTAAAATTCTTCTTGGAACTACTGCTTAAAAATAGCTCCTATAGGATTAGTTTCTGCCTGTCCGCGTGGTGTTTGCGACTGTATAGTAAGCAGTGTTTCACATTACTGTCTCCGGAAGTCTGCTGAGAAGTATGCACACATCTGTGTATATTAGTTTGTCTGTTTACTCCCGTGTTAAGTGCTCCTCTTGGCTTTTGGCATGTTTCGGAAGGATGCTAGTAAGACATCAAGAACTAGATAAAGCTTTCAGTATCATGGCCCTTTAAATTACATTTTCAAGATGGACCATAAAAATGTTTTAATATTTATTTTCTGCAGCATAAACACAGCATGGGAAACAGACAGATATTAAAGGAGCTCTAAATGTAAAAATGTAGCATAAATACTTACTAAACCGTTATTAAGCATTATTCATCTAGCAGGACTCCATTTATTGCTCCTATTGTCTTTCTCTTGCACTGGATACTGCCTCTATTCCCTTTGAGCCTTATGGAGATCCGTACTGTACAAGATCTTGGGAACCAGAGAGGAAGTTCTGCAGTCACCTTGAAGTGTGTCTGCTCCACCAATCCACTCCGTAGCGTCACTTTTGCGACAGAGACAAGAGAACATCTAGAGAAGGAAAGAATGGGGAGCAGACAGAAAAATCATCTCAATTCCTCACTCAGAGGCTGAAGCCAGTATGAAATAAAAATACATTTGGTCCTTATTAGTCAGTTTACAAAATCAAATTGAACAACACGATGTGTTTTGGTTTTGGCTAAATGCGATATCGAACCTAATAGTCGTTTATTGTGTGATTAGCGTGATATTTGGGTGAAACCTGTAGTGTGTTTCCAAGTTTAGTCTTTCATGGCAGAGATGGGAGAAACTGTCCACTGTACAGTAGCCTAGGCTGTTGACTAATTGTGCTTGATAGGAGTGTGGCAAAAAGAGAAGCATTGTTGTAGAAAGTACACATGATATCTCATCTAGAGTTTGCAAGTGAAGGGATATTCTGTGGTCTATGACCACTGCACATCAGCCCAGGAACACTTTCCCTGCCATTGAGCATGGTTGTTGCAGCATAATTTGCGGATGCCGCTTTGGTTCAGGGACAGCAGATTTCAAGAAGGAGCAAAATATAGATAAATCTTATAGGAAGACCTGCTGCAGTCTGCACAAGACCTACTATTTGGGAGCAGACTTCTAGCAGGCCATTGAGCCAATGCATTCAGCAAAAGCCAATATGTCTTAAATACAAAAATTTCCAGGGGTGACCTAGTCAAAACTCAGACCCTTGATCCCAGCAGGAACGATGAATGATTTGGAAATTGCTGTACATCAATTGTCCCTGATGTAGTTTAGGCAGTATTGCAAAGCAGAATGTCCCAAAATGCTGGCTGCATGGTCCGCCGTTCTGAAATGCCAAGTTCAAACTTGCTCAGATGGGAAGTGATCTATCGGTTTCAGTGTAGCCGATAGCACATTAGTACGGAGAGGGAACTGATATATGATATAGCAGAGGAACAGTGTGCCAGTGAACACGGTGCAGGAGTATTAATAATAATAAAGGATGGTGTTAATGATGGAGGGAGGATTAGTAATAATACTAAATGGAGGGGTTCATAATGATTGATTGGTGTTAACGTTGTAGGAAGGGGGGGTTAATGATGATGGGTTAATGATGACTTTATGGTGGGATTTTGATTACAATAAGGACAATAGGGTGGTGATGGCAATGAAGGGTGCATGCTGAATGGGTGATTGAGGAGTGCAGGATAAGGGGATTGCGTGGGCAATAGTGATGCCAAGGAAGAGTGGTGAATAGTTTAAGGAATGAAAGGGACCATAGTGAGTGGGCTTGAGGTGAGGATAGGCAACCTGATTCTCTTAGGGGGCCTCATGGGCAGCACTCTAACAGTCAGGCTGCACATTAACCTCATCTCAGTAATAAGTAAAAACAATATATTTTAATGAAAGAAAGAGACACCTACCTGTAATAACATATCAGTAGGCATTCTAAACAAGTGTTACAAGCTGTAACAAACTAATCTGATGATCAAGCAGGAAGGTGCTCGGAGGGACAGATGCAGGCCATCACTGGGCTAGAGGAATGAGGTTGAGATAGCAAGGGATATAGAATGGTTATGATGTACACTGCAGGTAGTGTAATGTCTTTATAATGTGAATCCTTTTTATAGCCACTTAGCAAATTGCAAATTACAGAAGAAACAGTTTACAAATAAGCAAGGCCTTTTTTTAGTGGAGTGACATTTTAGACAATGTGACGGTTGTCTACTGAGACTCCACTTCTCACTGCGGGGTGTCTATTCAGCATTTGAACTGCCATAGAAGACAAACTTACTGAAGCAATGAAATGGATTAGGAAATGTTTTGCTCCCTAGTGACAATATGCAAATACACAACTCCTCTTGGGGGGAAGTGACTTTTGGAAAAGGGCGTATACATTAGAAGCCTCTTGACGAAACTCTTTTATGCATTGGAATTGTGTGCCCATGTAATATGTTCTGTGCTTATTAATAGATTTCCATGTATAAATTACAGCTCCAAAATAACTGAAGTGTTTTAAAAGTTCTTATGCCACAGTGTGACACAAAATTAGTATTTAGTGTGAGGAATAAGTAGATTTCACATGGATGGGTGGCCCATATTGCTGGCTTGGCGTATGTTTTGAAAGCCAGACTCGTGGGAGATGTGTGATGAGGTACATCTGACAACGTTTGAGAGTGGCAGATAGCTTTGTAAGATGTACAGTGTTTGATAGGTGGCCAGTAGTCTGGTTAGTAGAGGGTGGGAGCAGAATCCTCTTTTGTGGATAGAAATTGTGGTGAATGTAGGGTAAAAGTCTACTGAAACTTAAATACAAGTGGTCTCTGTACAAAAAGAATGTAATGTAATAACATCACAAATATGTAATGTCACAAATATGTGTAAAAGTTCCCATGACATAACAGGACCTAGGAGGACATGTGGTGTGTATGTATGTATGGATAGAGATAGATATCGAGAGAGATGGATAGTTCTATCTATCATTTTACAGAGTCTGTGCAGAGAATATGATATAATATATCAGTCCTTGTCCTATTGGAGCTAATAATCTAAATTTTCTGCCATACAAACACACACACAAACTTGTGTCCATTTTGTCAGCTGTCAATTAACCTACCAGTATTGGTTTGTTCATTTATTCAAGAGGGGTGGGATTTCTTTAAGATGGCAGCACAGTGGCCTAGTGGTTAGCACTTCTGCCTCACAGCACTGGGGTCATGAGTTCAATTCCCGATCATGGCCTTATCTGTGAGGAGTTTGTATGTTCTCCCTGTGTTTGTGTGGGTTTCCTCCTGGTGCTCCGGTTTCCTCCCACACGCCAAAAACATACTAGTAGGTTAATTGGCTGCTATCTAAATTGACCCTAGTCTGTCTGTGTGTGTGTGTGTGTGTGTGTGTGTGTGTCTATATTAGGGGATTTAGACTGTAAGCCCCAATGAGGCAGGGACTGATGTGAGTGAGTTCTCTGTACAGCGCTGCGGAATTAGTGGCGCTATATAAATAGATGATGATGAAGATGAAACTCACTATCTTTGTATATAAACTACTAGGCTCAGTATGTTATCCCGCACTGACCCCCTTCTGTCAGACTTGCAAGTTACCCATTCTTTGTACAGGATTTCTAAAGAAATCATTGTAATTGTTTTAAATGACTACTTTCTCTTTAATGTATATTATATATAATATAAATACTTCCTTTTAAAGAACATATATGCAGGTTCTTCCGGTAGGGGTCATTATGTGGAGGTCCATGTTGCTGGCTGTCCAGCAGGCGATGTACAATTGTCCCCATAAGCACCCATTCCTCACGATGATCCCGGCCGCTGTGAAGGACTGCCTCTCAAAATACAGCATGATTGGGAACTTCAGGTGTTTCCACTCTAAGGGATAGTCGCTGGGCATGAGTAAGAAGACACACACTGCTCCTGGGCACAGCCTGTTGGTACGGTGGTCTCTACGATGCGGGATTTCAGGCCACGCATTGGCAGTCAAGTTCTAGTGCACAAAAATTTGGAATCGTTAAGAAATGTCTGGTTTATTTAAATAATTGATACTTTTATTTGATCAAGGTACCATTAAATTTACCTGAAATTATATTCAATACATTGACAATGCCATAACTCTTATTTTTAGTTAATTAATTATTCTATCCATCAAAGAAACCTCCAATTACAGCTTTGCAGACGTTTGTTTTTTCACCAAATAGTTTTTGCATAGCTTAGAAGTATGCTTAGGATTGTTTAGGACACTATAGTAATGGTTTTTGAAAATGCAGCTTTTCAGTCATATGTGAATAATAACTTATAAATCGGCCATTTAAAGCTGTAATATTCATTTGCAACATTAGTAATGTTTCAACTATATTTTTAAATTAATTTAATGGTACATTGATACTTTAAAAAACCAAGAGATATCTTTGTTTCCAAATTTTCGTTGAGGAGATGCCCATAGCAACCAGTCAGATTCTAGCTGTCATTTTTGCAGTAGAGCTTAGAAAAATTGAAAGCAAACATCTCACTGGTGTGGGCAGCACGGTGGCTCTGTGGTTAGCACTTCTGCCTTACAGCACTGGGGTCATGAGTTCAATTCCCGACCATGACCTTATCTGTGAGGAGTTTGTATGTTCTCTCCATATTTGTGTGGGTTTCCTCCTAAATTCCAAAAATATTCTGGTAGGTTAATTGGTTGCTTTCAAATTGACCCTAGTCTCTCTCTCTGTCTGTCTGTCTGTGTGTGTATGTGTTAGGGAATTTAGACCGTAAGCTCCAATGGGGCAGGGACTGATGTGAGTAAGTTCGTTGTACAGCGCTGCAGAATTAGTAGCGCTACATAAATAGCTGCTGCTGATGATTGGTTGCTATGGTCCATACAACAGTTTTCCTGTTCACTAGCTGTCATAAATGCCCAATGATTGTGCTGCAGCACTGGTAATGCTCCCATCACTTTTAAATGTAAAGACAGGGACACCCAAGTTTGTTTGGATCGCACGGTCCACCCCACACTGCCTTGTATTCCCCTAATAAGCTAAAATAGATCTAGGAAACTATTCCAACTATGAAAATTAAGCATTGTGGGTTAGGGCTGTTGGGGAGGACTTGTAGATGTTTCAGCGTGGTGATCTTTATTAGAGCTGGTTGTCCCAGCATTCCTGCCAAACTCTGAATATTGACGTCTCTCTCTTCTGTCTGCAATCTGCTGTAATTGACCTTTTGGGTTTGTTTATTTATGGGCTGTTTAGTGATTAGCTTCTGGGCACCATTACCAGATCTTGAAATGCACTATATGCAATGACAGTCTTTCTTTTATAGTAGCTGTATAAATATTAGCGGCTTGGAGGGTTGCAATGTTTGTCTGCCAGACAATACTGTTCATAAGATCTGTGTTTTGCAGACAAATGACACAATTTGCAGTGAATTGTTTAATAATTATACATTCAGCTGACACCATAGTGATGCTGTAAGTTATGAATTCAGGCACATATAGCCACTTATGGGGTGGATGTTCTGTCATTTAGACTCATCCATCTCAAATTCCACTTCCAAAATACATTCTGATCCCTGCATGTCACAAATGAGTCAGTGTGGTTGTCATTCATGTTTCTATTCTTAAGGAATTCTAGATTTTATTTGTATTCTAATCTTATTTTTGCTTCCTTTGTCTGTTGCCAAAATATTTCTGGTTGATTTTGTTTCATCTTAATTAGTTCTCTTCAGTAATGAAGACTTTGATCTATTTTACTGGATGAGCGTGAAACTTAGATTTCATTCCTTTTTTTTCCGTCTGCACAATATGTTGCAGTACATTTGTCTCTGGATAAGGTTATTGACATGTTCAATGCTAGTTATTTGCAGGTAATGTTGGGATCAGAAAGCCTCCAGCATACCTGCAGTCTTATGTAAGTGGTCACCTGTGACATTTAGTTACATGAATTGTATTTTGTAATATCTTGTATGAACATGTCTGTGTTGATATTACAGATGAGCAATCTGTTCAGAATTGTTCCACTAAGTATTTTCCCCATTCCACATTTGCGGGAATTTGGCCTTAAGTGTTTCCAGGCCCATCCCAAGCACAACACGCTGTCATCCCAGCTCTATTCATACACTATAAAGTTAGCATCATGCCTATTTACAAAGACTTTTTGCATAGAGCAAGTCATAGATTATATCGCTGGAACTTCTCATTTCTGCAAAACTTGAGGGACAGATGCCAGGGGAGAGAGGAGAGGGTGCTGGGGTAAGGGGATCGGATAGGTAAGAGGGTCTTGGGTATCTCCCCCTGCTGCTCACTATTATATCGATATATGTAGGTGTAGATAGGCAGGGTGACCCCCCCCCCCCCCCCCTACACTCCTTCCTACCCCACAGTTACTTGATGTGCTCCTCTCCATTGTAGGAGCATTGCACCCTCTAGTTTGGTCAGGGTGGAGGTAGGAAGGGGGCTTGCTAAAGTGCCAAGTCCCTGAATGCTATTTTGGGGACTGTAAGTGGCAAGAAGATTTCAGGCTTTTTCAGTTGTAAGTCATCATAGGTTTTCGTTTTGTTTTTTTACTTTGTTTTTTTTTTTTTATTTCTTTTTCCAATTTTTTTCTTTAGCTTTTGCAGATAGGACTGAAAAACAGAATCCCTAGGTACAATATAAAGAGGTACAATATTAAGAGGTGCTATGTAGCTGTCCATTCAGACAGATACAGATTTATATGTGTGTGTATATAATCTCTCCACCACCAGTCTTGTTCTCTTCTGTCCCAGTTTGGTCTTGTGCCCCTTCTCCGTCTTGTGTGTTGTCCATGCAGCATTGTAATGCCTGTGCTGTGTGTGCACCTGTCTGTATATGTCTGCTCGGAGAGCTGCTGAAGTGAGACGTGATCTGTACGGACGGCTGGGAGGCGGGAAGTGGATGCTGCCCATTCACACTCTAATGATCTGGGGAAGATTGATGCTTGTAGTGGTGACAGCTGTTGGCCAGGTAGTGTCCTCTTGTGTCTTTCTCAGAGGGGTTTTCCTTTTTAAGTAAAATAAACAGATGCCGTGTATCATAGTTTCATCTGTGGTTTATTTAAAGAGGGTTTGGTCACAGAAGCCATGAGTTATAGATGTACAAGTAAAACAATGTTTTGCAGACACTGTTCTCTGCTGCTGGAGGCGGAGAACAATCTACTTTAAATCGAAATTTTAATAAAAACTTCTTCACTAAATCACTTAATAAATGAGAATTGTGGCATCCTTTAGGCATTTGTGTATTATTTCCAGGCTCTGTAGTTTAGTGCAGTGAGGGGTAATTGTCAGCAATCTCATTCTGCACTATGTGTTTTATGGTCACATTTGTGGCAAATTCATTGGTTTATTTGGTTGTTCTCGTGCGTAAAAATAGCAAATTATGACTGGACTTCATCAGGAATATCTGAACATCTTTTGCCTATAACCCCGTTGTTTGGCCAGATTTAATTCTATACCTTCCCTTGCTGTCATTTTAAGCGACCTCCAAACAACCAAGTCTGTTTTATGTATTCCTCCATGTGTGTGTCCAGCCTGAGAGCATTTGGTATTTTAATTGAGTAATTGCTATTTTTTTGATCTTAAAAGGATACCTCAGGCGGGCAGCCATTTTGTGGGCGGAGACATACTGATGATCATCATCATCTATTTATATAGCGCCACTAATTCCGCAGCGCTGTACACAGAACTCACTCACATCAGTCCCTGCCCCATTGGAGTTTACAGTCTAAATTCCCTAATATAGACACACACACACACACACACACACAGAGACAGACTAGGGTCAATTTTGATAGCAGCCAATTAACCAACTAGCATGTTTTTGGAATGTGGGAGGAAACCTGAGCACCCGGAGGAAACCCACACAAACACGGGGAGAACATACAAACTCCACACAGATAAGGCCATGGTCTGGAATTGAACTCATGACCCCAGTACTGTGAAGCAGAAGTGCTAACCACTAAGCCACCGTGCTGCCCACAGCCCATCCATTCACTAGGCAGCAGTGACATCTCTCAGGCACTCATGTAGCGTGCAGTTTAAAGCCAACATCCTAGACTGCTGCACCAGCAATTGTTTGTTGAACGGGAAATGTGAATTTCAAGGATCCCTTGAAAATCCTAAGAACTTTCTTCACGTTGGCTGTAATTTTACAGTTGTACTGGGGAAGTTACAGAACACTGAATAACTTCCCTTGTGACAGTTAATTGAGTGAATTGGACATTACAACATAATCCAAACACTTAGCATTGTTTTCTTTGTGACATGGAACAAGCCCACGGAACTGTGTTGTCACTTACTAATCCGACTGAGCCAGTTTCTTTATTGTATAGGTCATGTGACGTTTCTATTCCAAACAAATAGGCGCAGTGTGTGTATACTGTCGTACTGATAAACCTGTTTATCATGTGTCTCAGCTCCGTGCTCTTTATGTACATATCAGCTGATGCCGGGTGTGTACTACGTCAGTTTGTGTAGCTTATCTGGCGTGAGATCGCTCTGCGCGTGCCTGGTAAGTAGGTGCGGGCAGCAGATTCTGCCACTTACGCCAGCCTGTGCCTGGAGAGGTGGGATTTGGGCTGAGTATAGTAAATTGTGATTGGATGCAGACCAGGAAAGAGACGCAGCTTGAGAAAGCCGTGTTCATGATGATCTCTGGTAGTAGTGAACCGCTTATGAGTGGCTGTTAGTGATTGCACCACTCACGCTGATTGATGCTTTCTTGGTCGCTCAGGCATATATTATGCGTTTTCTGTGTGTGTTTAAGTAAATATTTTTATTTTTTGTATGTAAGACAAAGAGTTGTTTCTGTAGTGTTAGATGAGGTGTTTTTTGTTTTTTTTTTTGTTTTCCAGTTTTATTGATGCCTAAAAGTGAATGCGTTTGTTGTACATAAAATAATTGGTTAAAAAGATGGGAGCAAGTTGGACATAAGTGTCTGTGACGTGTGCCTGGTGAACCGCACACAAATACTATTGGTGCAGCGTTCCATGGATCTTAATATGTGTACAGTATGGCATATGAGCAGCACGGTGGCTCAGTGGTTAGCACTTCTGCCCCACAGCACTGAGGTCATGAGTTTGATTCCCGACCAGGGCCTTATTTATGTGGAGTTTGTATGTTCTCCCCGTGTTTGCGTGTGTTTCCACCGGGCACTCCGGTTTCCTCCCACACTCCAAAAACATACTAGTAGGTGAACTGGCTACTATCAAATTTACCCTAGTCTGTCTGTGTGTATGTTAGAGAATTTATACTGTAAGCTCCAATGGGGCAGGGTCTGATGTGAATGAGTTCTCTGTACAGCGCTGCGGAATTAGTGGCGCGATATAATTAAATAAATGATGATGGTACACGGTTTGTTTCAGCTTTTTTTAAACATATATTTTCTATATTTAGTTTTAGCGCACACAGTAGATAAGTTATTTTAAAATAAAATAAAATAAAGACCCTTTTTTAGAGGGATTTCCACCTTCAGATAACTTTAAGTTATCGACTTGTGCATACCATACCTTCTTTCAACATTTACTAAATACACTTTTTCTTTCTAGCTGCTTCAGCCATATCTGTATGTCCCCAACCAAAACAATAGGCCGGCGCTTGAACCAGAATATTTGACTATGAATGGCAGTGCACAGCTGTAACAAACAACCTGGACTATAAACATACTTATTACTCATATAAATAAATATCTGACGAAAAGAGGAGAAATGCGTCAGTTGGTTTACTAACACAAGTGATAGGAAAGTTTTTTTTCATTTAGAAAGTGCTGCCAAGAGTTGTATTTATATGGAAAGATCAATGGCCCAGAATCGGGGGCATTCTGCAACCTGGAATAGAAGATTCCTAATAGTCTTGGTTTGGTCTTTAGGCAGCTTAGGAAATAACCTGGTAAAACGGAACTAATCTATTCCTCTAAGACCACATCAGGCCGTACATCAGCTGCGGCCAATTAATTATATTGGCTCTTTCTGTTAAAAGTTAATTTGCACATTACTTGAAAAACCTATTTATGGACTCTAACTACAAGGCTTTGAAAGTGATATTTATTACAATATTGGAATATTCTCTCATTGTTCCTCGTATCAACATCTTTCTATGAATGAACATTGTTTCCTTCCAAGCAAGGTACTGTATATATGAATCTGTACATTTTGACTTTTGTATTATTAATTCATGAAAGATGAATGCTCCTTTATGAATAAGACATTACAATACAGTTTATTCCTGTACATGTCAGGATCTCTGAGTAGTAGAAATCTGCTTCTGGCTGTATTGGGGATTCTTGTGACAATAGAAAACCCTGAGAGGATCTAATGTGTTTGAACTAATTATTAAACGTCCCAGTTGTATGATAGAGATTTGTATATGAGATATTAAATGTATTTATAGGTTTTATTATGAGAACTAACATTATGGAGCTATGATAAGTACAGATAGATTTTAATTTTGTGAATACCATTTAAACAACCATGCATTAAAGGATGATTTTATGTACAAACGTATACAATAAATGTTAAGGATTTGTTTTTCTTCCGCTGCGTTACCACACATTTGCGTAGTGCTGAACGCTGTTGCATGAGAGAGGGCTGAGGGCAAACAACCCATGTTTATGAATCTAGATTGTGTCTATGTGGCGCTCAAAATGGGGGCGAGGAGCTTCGTGCAGTCACTTTTTACAGATCCTGGTGCCTTTGTGATGTACTGTACATTTTTTGAACCCTCATTTCAACTCCTTTTCAAAGTTTTCATCTTCAATTCAAACCTCAACTTCCCTGAACATCGATGACCAGGGATATCCTCTGTTTTGTGCAATCACTTCCCTGCCACAAAGCTGTTTTGACACAAGTTTCGGTGATCTCACAATTACAGGAAGATAGTGTTTGCTGCAAAGCAGACTAGTTTCTCTATAAAAATATGAAACTGGCTTCCGTGTGCCACATTTTGCCCATTCCTGCTTTACCTTTCTGGTTTCTCAGTTGCAGTCTATTTCTAAGTTATTGCAAAAGACCCAGAATTGTATTGAGTGTTGATTGTGCACTTACTTAGCATCAAATATAAGAGAAAGCTTAGTATGGGTCCCATAGATGCTGTGGAACTTCCAAGTCTAAGGGGTATATTTACTAAGCTGCGGGTTTGAAAAAGTGGGGATGTTGCCTATAACAACCAATCAGATTCTAGCTATCATTTTGTAGAAGGTACTAAATAAATGAAAGCTAGAATCTGATTGGTTGCTATAGGCAACATCCCCACTTTTTCAAACCCGCAGCTTAGTAAATCTAGCCCTAAGTATGGCTGACCTTCTGTATCTTTCTTCACTCTCAAATAAGGATTTGGAGGAGGAAGCCTGAACCTTCACATGTCTGAGTGATTGGCTATTTGTGGTAGTTTTGAAGGGGCTTGTCCTTAATTGTGTTAAGCTTATTGATCATTGCCTTGACACCCTTTTTTGTCATTTTGAAAGAATGTTGTTTTTTTTTGTTTTGTTTACCATTTGCCGGAGAGTGGGGAATACTCCATTATACTTTACTTTTAAGCAAACCTATAGTCCAAAGTCAAAGTTTGTTTTATTTTATTACCTTATGAAAGATTCAATGTGTAAGCTTACTAGTCATTAATAGCTTAAATGTTCTGATGGCTTTCAGATATAAAACTCCTGACCAGTAGCAATGATCTCCTCAAGTCCTCTGAATTGTGTCCGCATTCACACAACCAACGCATGTTCTCATGTGATTGTCTCATGTTTGCTATAGACGCTGTGCTTTGAGATGGGTGATATAAAGCTTCAGCTTAAAGTACGTCTCTTGCCGACTGCAGTGAATGCAGGTATTTTGAGGGCTAAATTATTTTGGTGACCAGTACACTTCACTGGACAAATAAACCTAAAATACAGGTCTGTTCAATATGCGCAATATTCACAAATGTGGAAAGTTGTACATGTACATCTTGATGGGACATCTATCATGAGGGGGAGGGGGTACCTCTGATATCTCTAGTTTAGCACAAAGTAGTAAAATGTGAGTATTTCTTTACCTGCTCTCCATTTCTGTAGGTTTGTTCCCACATCTCTTGCACCAGTCACCTGCTTACAGTGGAGGGCAGCCATTTTGTGCGCCGATACAATATTCAGCCTATGAACACTCTAGGAACTAGTGCCGTCACTTGTTTGTAGTGGAGCGATTGTGTGTACATTCTCAGTGGTATTTGTTAAGACCATAACATGGCTGCCTCATCTGTGCCAATCAAATGTTCATTTCCTGACTGCCACAGGCTTGCTCCGGATAGCAGTACTAAGCCATTAACTAAGGCAAGCTATAATTTTCCACAACAGAGGTAAGATCCCGGTTTACAGTCCTCAATAGTAACCTTTCTCTCTCCCTGGGCGTCAGTGCTGCATTGTCTGAGCTATTTGTCTTCATCCATGCCCTGAGGTGTGCTGTCTCTGACTCGTCGTGGCTTGTTTCCTGTGGCACACTGTGACCAATGGTGTACTGTCTTTAAAACCATGAAAAATGTGCTAAAGTGGTTGGAAATAGCCAGAGCTGTACCCACATATAACTCTACTCACCTGGATCCTACAGCTGTGCAGGATGTATTCTCCGAGAGCACATTATGCTGAAATATCCCATGCTCTAAAACTGTATTCATTAATGGGTTTCACTAGGGTTATACCGTTTTGAAGGTGTATTGTTATTTTTTTGGCATTGAACTCTGCTGCTTTCAGTGACTAATACGGTCAGTGGCTGACCATGGTGCGGTCTGTAACTGATGTTATACGTAGTGGCCATCTCTTGTCTGCAGGCAGATCTTTTGCACAGAGTGACCGCAAGTTAGAGACATAATATAACATATAACTAATACACCAGTACAAAGCAGGACGTTTAACTATGGTCTGGACAGACAGATATCGGGAACAGGCCAGGGGAGGTCTATACAATAAAACAAGCTCTGCAAATAGGAATACAACACACGGGTGTAAACTAGAGATGTTCACTGACCACCGTGTTCTGGTTTTGGATCTGGATTAACTTCGGGTTTTGTTTTTTTCACGCCCTTGCGTGTTTTGGTTTTGGATCCAGATTTATTTATTTTTTATGATCCCTATTTTTCTTTTTTGTTTTATAAAATCACATATTTTCGCCTTTTTTTTCTCCCCCCCCCCCCCCCCCCTTCCCCACATTATTATTAGCCTCAATAACACTAATTTCAAGTCATTTGCAGTCAATTTTGACCACCTCACAGGTCACAATATTATTTTCATACACTTTTAAAGAAACACTGCAGATTTAGAAGACCAAACCTGCCAGACCTATTATTTCTATTTCAGCAATGACAATTAGCAGTGAAGCTCTCCTGAATGTCACTGGAGACTTTGAAGAACACTGCTACCCCTCCTCTTTCTTTTCTACCTATGACGCTGCCCAACTGCTTTACAGATTGCCAAGAACTGTGCTACCCCTTCTGTGTCCCTCTGTGAAATGGCGCTGGATCGCCGTGGAGGGCGGTACTTATAGAATCCAAAGCCCCCGAGATCCAACGCCGTAACGATGACATTTTGCCTCGTTTTCAATTCCGAGGGCGTGCGAGAGTACTGAGCCAGCTCAGCTCGGTAATCGGATCTGCCAAGTTCGGGTGTGTTCGTTTCTCGGGGAACCGAGCCTGAGCATCTCTAATGTAAACAGTCACAGATAGGATGTTATTAGAGGGCCTGTTGGACACTGTACACCTGAATTGTTTCTCATTTCATGCAGGTAATATTTAGTGCAGTTTCCCCTAACAGTGCAGGTTTTCCAGGTCATACGTGAAATAATTATACCACCTGTGGATCTTTCAAAATATGCCAGTCAGTAATGAATACACCTGTGCTCCAGCAAAGAGATATGGAAAACATGCACTGTTAGGGGTCCCTGAGGACTGGAGTTGGGAACCAGTGATTTAGTGTGTTTACCAAAGAGATTCTGTAACTGACATTCTCTACCAACAGTGCCCAAGCTTTCTTTTGCTTTAAATGGTTTATTGTTTGTTACATGGAGTTCTGAGACAATATACAAGACATCAGGCCATACATAGACATTCCTGTATGGCTAGCACAGGGCAGATAGTCCAGTTCACCCCCATAAGTCAATGTCAATTATTCCTCTGCAAATCCGCGTATAAGCTAGGAGCAGACGGGAGCTGAATACAAAGTAGTAGTACTGTGCAGCCAGGCTTACGTACAGAGGTATTACAGGTACGGGCCAAGAGTTTGTTCTGTAGTTCTTTACACATTGTCTGCATAATTTGTGTGTGTGCGTAACTTTATTTATTTGTGTGTGTGTGTGTGTGTGTGTGTATGTGTGTATATATATATATATATATATATATATATATATATATATATATATATATATATATATATATATATATATATATTAGTGTAACTACATAATCTGTGTGTGTATATAATATGTGTGTGTGTGTGTATCTACATAATTTGTGTGTGTAACAGCCATTGATGTTGGCAATTCCCAGGACAGGACTGAAACATTCCTGTTTTTGTTTTTTCCCTTTAATCTACCTACTAGTGTAGCTGTTTGCTTCTGGGGTCTGTTCTTTGGGAGCCCCACGATTATACAATCTGCTGGGCTGGGCCAGTTAACAAGAGCAGAGTGTTTTTCTGCAGTGGAGACAGGAAGGATGGGTGGAAGTGGTGTAGTGAACGTTGCTTCTGATTGGACAAGAGCCCCAGCTACCCGGCCAGATGTCACATATAATGCACACCGTCTCTCTGTGCTGCTCTATAGCCTACAATGGGCTGCAGCCTTCCAGCTGAGAGGGGAAGGTATCCCCACAGATATGCCGCATGAAGGGGTACTTTATTTGGAGGGGTGGGGGGTTATCCAACAATAAAAAATACCTTTATAAGCAACGTAGCACTCCTGTTGCTATACAAGTGTACTCCCTAAATTTGTTTTGTGTGCAGAATGGTTGATGGCCAAATGTGTTGCAGAACATTTAGTGAAAATACCTAGTGCATTTTCCCTTTTGAAAAAAGTGGATTTAAATGTGCCAGAGAGATTTTCAGTGTACGTAATGTAATTTGTGTCTAATGTAGCTAATGTCGTGCATGTCCCGTCATATGAGTAACCTGTAAAACAACATACAGAGGTCTCTGGCACAAATGGAATTTTCCACCTTAGGACAGCTTTAATTTTTTGATTTATATGTGCTAATTCCTTTAAATACCCCCATTTTATCTTTTGTTCTTGTTTCTATGCTTTTCAGCTATATCTTTAAATCAGCCAGGCAGAGCTGCCTATGTATATTCCCCTTGGTTACAACATAGAGCTGCTTTGCTCTGTGGATGGATTCTCTCTGTAGCGGACACTGATATATAGGCCTTATTGAAAAGCACAGACGCAAGGCAGAAATATAATGACAAATAATGGGTTCAAGAGTCTTTACAAATTAATGTTGTCTGAAAGAAAATACATTTTGAAAAAGTATTTTCCACAGACCTGATTATGTTAATGTATTGGTTTCTATATGCTGTTCCGCAACTTTTACTGACGTTTTCTGGCTTTTCAGTGTCCTCTATGTATCATCACAGTTGCTAATTGTGCCCGCACTCTGTCCCTAGAAGAACATTGATATATTTAATAAAACTTGCAGGGGGCATGTAGAAGTCATATTGCCTAAAAGTGTCATTCCCCTTTAACTTTTATTTCACATATATTTTAAGTTTATAAATGATTACTACTATTAATACCAGCTACAAAGTGTATTTATATTGTGTCGTCATTCTAAAGCCAGTTGTTTTTCCTTTTGTTACAGTTACAATAAAGTCTGACACTGAAAAAGGTACGTTTTTGAATAACTATTATCGTAGCCAGTATTTTTCGTTTGTATATATTTTAGCTGGTCTTTTTATTCAATTACAAGGATGCCTAAGGCAACATAATTCTGTGTACTGAGGAGAAGTAGCATGTGTTTCTGTCCTCCTATGGGAGATTTCCTAGGCATGATAAAATGACAAATCTGAAGCATTTGTAGTTCTGTTCATGTCCGTTAGTCTGTAATCGGGGCTGCAAAAATGTCTCAGTTCTTTGTATTTCTCCCAGATATAAAGCTGAACGGGTTTTATGAGCACTCGACTACTTGAACATCTTAATGGTCGATAATTGCACTGAGAATATTTACAAAGGACATTTGGTTGAAAAGTTTATTGCCCGAAGCTACAGAAATGTAGATGCCATAATATGCAAATGAAGCATATAATAAAGCTTAACTCGTATAGAGCACAGGCAGGCAAGCTGTGGAACTACAGTGCTGGCAGGGCATGCTGGAACTTGTAGTTCCACAACAGCTAGACATATCCAGGTTTTTTTTTAGGCCTTATGAGTATTTGAAAAAAAAGAATCAGAAATAATCTGTGACGAGTTGTGTTTTACTAACTCTTGTTTTACTATTCTAGTTATCTACTTGGTGTTTTTTCACCTGTTTTTTATAATGTTTGTGTGGTCCTATTGGAAGACAATATTTTCATGTCCAGCCAAACCATCCAAAGAGGTAAATCCCAGCAAAATGTATTCATTCATTATGTTTCAAGCTTTATTTATATAACGTCACCACAGTTCTCTGCTGTAATGGCCATTGATGTTGTGTGTGCTGCATGCAATCATATTACATGGTCTGTAGAAAACTATGCAGAGATAAAACATAACTTCATGCGTTACTTCATCTACATGAAGGGATCATGACATGTATTTGAGAGGCATTCTTACTAACGTTCATGTGCAGTTGACGTGTTTCTATAAATGGGTTCATTCTGTTTTGTTTTGTTTGTTTTTTAACATGCGTCTTTAACAAAATAGCAAGTTTTCCTCTTCTCTGCCAATCACTTCACTAGGAACTATAGTGATAACTCTGAGGCACATAGTGTCAGTGATGTCACTGGTTCATAACGAATGGATTGTCTGCAGTGTCTTCAATTGGTGTAGCTGACAAAATGGCCGCTGTCACTGCAAAAGTAATATAGGTACACTTTTACATGATTTATAAATGAGCTAAGACAGGTATTTTGTATATTCTCTTACCAGGTGAAAGAGAAACATATTTACATTCCTGTACCTTTCAGGAATACCATCTCATCAGCTTTAGAATCTCAAATAGGAATATAATAAACCTTAAAATATAATGAGCCTGATTCGTCATTGCACGTATCTGCCGATTTTGTGCGTATCATCCGCAAAATCACTCTGCGCATGCCCAGACTCTGCAGAAACCTCTGTGAACGCAGCCCAGTTCCGTGCACCTGCGAGCGCAAAGGGCTATTACTACAACCTACGATTTTGGGGAGTGAACTGGGCGGGGAAGAGGTTTTTTGCCGTAATCAATGTACAATAGGAGCGTGCCAAACTCAAATGCACTTAGCCACGTCTGAATGAAGCCCTACGTATGTCCGTTATTTATGTTGTATCTCTCGCACCAGCTATAGGGCTAGTCTAAGTCCTGATCAGTAGTGATGACAGTCTCGCATGCATGCTGTAACGTGTTTGCCATCACAAGCAACTGTAAAAATGCATTTTATGTTCAGTAGACCAGTGGATCTCAAACCTTCTCAGTTCAAAGCAACCTTAGGGTCTCCATCATTTTTTCCAAGGCACCCTAAGCCAAAATAATTACCAAGTAGTCCCTCGCCTTGCTTACTACGGGGCCTGTCTGCGGCACTCTCGTGGGATCGTCTCAGCACCCCAGGGAGCTGTAGCGCACAGTTTGGGAACCACTGCAGTAGTATTAACAGCATTCTAATAAATGTATTTCATGGGGAAGAAAAATAACAAAAAACACTTTTTTTTTTTTTTTTTTTTTTTTTTTTGCTGTTTTAACATTAATGCATTTAATATTATTATTTTTTTTTCCCTGTGCGTTCTTTTGTGAATTTCTAATCCTCATAGGTATTGGACGTGTCCTGCAGCTTATTGTGTAGTAGAGCACAGCAGACCTGCCCCTGATTTCAAAAGCTCACGCATCTCGAGATCCGTGCCTTGCTAAATGCGGCCTCACGCAAAGCCTAAATATCTGCGTATAATACTGAGTGCGGGTTGCGCTCAGAATACGTGCCTTAATGAATCAGCCCCAATGTGTTTAATATTTTGATTATTGTCAGAAGTTTAACATCTCCTGTAGGTGTGTTAGATTGTTGGCAAATGTGTCCGTTTATAAAGTGAAAGCTGCTAAAAGACCACAAATCCTAAATAAGTTGGTCCAAAATGAACAGGCAACAAATTATATTGCTTGTAAAATTAAGAGAGCTGGATAGATGCAGATTCGTCAGGTGAATAGTTTTCTATCACTAAATATGACTTTTATTCTGTATTTAAACTACTGTCTGACAGATTCCTGGGACTTGTAGTTCAGCAGAGCTACTGGAATTCTCTAATCCATGCCCCTTTCTGAGATGCAATATTTTGCTGTGATAACCAAGTCTGATTGTAATGTTCAGTGATGAAAATGTAATATTGGAGTAGTATATCTACTACAAGCAGACATGTGCCTACTGGCTGACTGGCTTCCTGTGTCAATAATCACATGTCATTCTGTGTATCACATGGTGGCCTCTATGAGCTGGTCTTGGTATATCACTGCTGATATTTAATCTGTGTGCATCACACAATACAATGTTTGCTTTCACCAGTCACCAATCTAACGTCATCCTGTGTCTGTGCTTTACTTCAGTTTTGTTTATCCAAGTCTGACAAGGAGTTGTATGAGAAGGAGGAGAGGCAGGAATACCAGCAGGAAATTCTCCACCGAGCGGCTAAAGACTTGCCCATCTATACCACAACAGCTACGAAAGGTGGGGCTTGCTGATCCCTAGAGGCTTTCCATATAAACACACAGCCGGTATAATGCTGATATCTGCCATTGGCTTGATCTCTCTGTGCGCTCTGAAAACGTCTGCAATGCCTGATAATGCGATTGAAATCAAATAGATCTTTATGGTGCATGTTGGTAAATTTAGCCGTTGGCTGATCACTATTGGCCTGCAGTTTTCACCACATTTGCATATGTGACCAAATTAAACACTCATCAGGGCTTCCTAAATACACTGCCAGGTTTAGCTGGAGGTTAAAACAGGAGCTGATGAAATACTTGAAATACAAGTTAACATTTAAATAGTGACATATAATTGAGCTTCTGGCTTTCACCAAAACAAACTTGGAATATTCAGTGTTTTTTCTTTGTGTTCTATATTAAAGGTACTCTGTACGCATAGTGACTGAAAATATGAACTAGTCCTTTGTGTAAGATATGGTCCAACAGTGACACAGCACCGCCGGGTACAGCGTGATTCTTGTGTCCAGATGGGCAAATAGATGGAGCCGTTTCTGTTTGAAAGTTACTTCCGTTTAGATCAGTTTAATATATCTGCGTAAGGGTGGTTGTTATTATTCATGCAAAACATATTCCCTACGGAGATGCCCCATAGATGCCCTTCCAGCCATTTGTTTCCCTACTGAGATACCAGGAAACATCAAACACCAATCACTGAAAACTCTTCTGTATGTTTGTCAATTCCTGGGGCAATGATAAACAGTGGAGACTGTAGATAAAAGCCCTTTGTAGCATAAATCTGAGAGGGGGGAGAACACCCTTTTGTCTCATGTACGATATAGCAGCTAGTTCCCAAGAGTGTTTGCAGAAATGAATGATACTTGTATCCTATGACATGCTCTGTACTGTACAATGCAGGTTGTCCTACATGGGCAGATGGATGGGATTTTCAGACGCAGACTGGGGAAACCTGACACGTCCTATTCCTGACACTTGTGTATGTGATGAGAACACTGTGTCTTACTGTGTTCCTGGTGATGAGCTCATTGCACTGATCCATACAATTGTTATATGTGAAGATCTGTGAATGAGATGAGGACTGAGCACTTGTGTATGTATTGTAATCATTAAATCCCTCACTCTACTGCCAGATCCAATAAAGTGGCCCCTGCTCATCGTTAAGTGCTATAAGTGTTTTTGTTAATGGACTCCTGAGCCCGGCTATATGCAAATTTATCTCTAAATGGCTGAGAGCATCGGCCCATTTGGCATGTAATTAATAAGCTGAAAAGACTGGGGCCATATCTGTGGTAGATTAACAAATCTACAATTGCACATACAGTGATCACACAGTGTATCTACAACTGCAGTTGATGACTTGTAAAGGCTTTAAGATAAATGGGATTGTTTAAAGCCTGCATTACTGCACTATAAGGTGGGTCTCACATTCCGTTATAAGCAGTTGGGTGATTAGAAGTAGAATGGGTGGTTCTAGATCACAATTAGAAGCTGTAGGGTGGTTCTAGATTCCCCATTAGAAGAAGTAGGGTGGTTCTAGATCCCCGTTAGAAGCAGTTGGGTTGGTTGTTCTAGATTCTCTGTATAACAATTGGGAGATACTGGTTCCTGAGCATTTAGAAGTCAGATATGTAAGTACAGATACTGAAAGAACTGTATAATACTATTATCTGTATAAATATTCAGAGGTCTATTCCCTGCACACAAATAATAATTTTACTGTATTTTCCATCTCATTGAAGATAACATCCCAACAAAGCTTGTCTCTAGACATTACTGTCACTGCAGCTGGGTAACAGAGCGAGTGGGATACAGGGCATTACATAAAGTGAGAGCAGTGTTTGTGTGTCACAGCTGCAGTGTGGAGGAGATCCAGCTTCTCTCTGATGTCTCAGAGCCCATAAACACACACAGCCATTTATAACACTTACATTCTCCAGAGAAGTAGCCACGCTTAACATGCAGCATTGTCTTTGCTGTAACAGAGATTTGTGGGAGTGTTGGATAGGGAGCTGTATTACATGATATGATGTGTAACATAATTCTAATTGTGCAGATAGTGTGATTGTGAATATTCATGTATAAAACTGAGAACCAAAATTCTACCTTAGATTTAATGAAATATGATAAATATTTGATTTATTTGTTTTTAACAACATACATTCCCAGTTTCCAGTCAGTTGGGTACACATGAGGCGGTCCTTGTTCTCTCCTTAAAACTTTTTTATTTACAATGGATAGTAATTGTAAAATGTGTGATACAACAGAAGTGGGTCGCCCTTTTATTTAGAGGGAGCACAATGGGTGGATTTTGTCTTTGGAAAACACCACCAACACGTTGTATCCATGACTTTCCTGTCATATAATGGAGCGTTTGACCCCACAATCGCACAAGTGGACAAGTCGCTGTCTCCCATGTGATCTGCACACCCATCTCCTGCTGCTGTGAGGATTACAATCTGATTGGCTACATGTTGTTATAACCCCGCCCACTTCAGAACAGAGAACATGCCTTGTGAGCAGGAAATAAAGATTAAATACGACAAGGAGCTCAGACCTTAGTCACATTCACCTTTAAAAGGCATCAAAGTGTATCTGTAATTTTTCATATGCACTCCTGGTCTTCTGTCTGTCGTTCCTGGCTCCTTACTGAGAACAGTGACCTACATTTATTACATAGTGTTACCAGGGCCGGATTAAGGGAATGGAGGCCCCTGGGCTAAGGGGCCCTCCATTCCCCGCGAGGCCCCCAATGTGAGCCGTCCGCCGCCCCCCACCCCCCGCGAGGACCCCCCCAAGCACTTACCTGTCAGTGCAGTCCTCCGTCCCGGCGCGCTGTAAGCTCCTTACTGAGGAGATCTCGCGAGAGTTCATGAACTCTCGCGAGATATCCTCAGTAAGCAGACTACAGCGCGCCAGGACGGAGGACTGCACTGACAGTACTCAGCAGCATCGATCGGGCCGGGGGCGCCCCCGCCCCCGACCGATCAATAATGCTGCTGAGGAGTTTGAAGGGCCCCCTGGATGCCCGAGGCCCCTGGGCTATAGCCCAGTTAGACCTCGGGTTAATCCGGCCCAGAGTGTTACACACTATGATATGAGTGAACTTATTATATGTTTTTGGTTAATGGCAAAAATTTGATAATTTCTTTTCTGTTTTTTGGTGGACATATCATCCAATATTAACTTTGTTTCTACTTGTGTGCTGGAGATTTCAGCTAACGTGTCATACGAGTTTGAGAAGATGGTAGCTTTGGCTCTCACATCGAACCTTCCTTTGCTATCAACAATTGTACTTGGCAGACAGCCACATCAACCTTTTTTTGTTTAATTTTTTACTCTGCAACAATGTTACTGCCCCTTTCAGAACCATTTGGGGGGGAATGAAATTCCCCCCGAAGTACCGCCGCGCTAAAGATATTACGGTAATATTAACCCGGCTTTCTGAGATGCGAGCAAAAGGCCGGTGTTAGAACTACCGTAATAACGGTAATTGCGAGCACTATTACCGTAATAACCGTAGTAATGCGCAATTGAATTCCCCCCATTAAACCTTTGTTCTGCAGGGTAGCAGATACCTTTTAGTGCCTGTGTTGGAAACTGAATAAATCTGCATATAAACGGATACGTGCTTTAGTGATGTTTTCCATGGACTATTCACTCAGTGTGCTTTTATCTATACAACCATGACATATAGGGGCATATTCAATTAGCTTTCGGATTCGCGGTAACGCGCGTTACCGCGAAAAGTGCGCGTTCTTGCGGGTATTACGGTACCGCATTAACACGGATTTTGGTTCGCAACCCTATGGGCTGCGAACGAAAATCCACGTTATTGCGGTACCGTGTATTACGTTTCGCGGCTGTTCCGGCGCGTTACCGCGAATCCAAAAGCTAATTGAATATGCCCCATAGGGCGTTGCAAAATATTAAGCGTCTCGTTATTATTTTAGAACGCAGCGGTGTCATTGACACTATTATCTGTTCTGTTTAGCACACTTTTCTTGCTTTTATTAGGTGTGAAAAACGCAGAAAAAGCTGTCCTTAAAAGAGCACCGGTCACGTGTGCAATCCTATTACAGCATTAATAAGAGAGCATTACCTGTCTCTTCCTGCCGTGGTTCCATGCTCTCCTCTTACAGACGGCAAGAACGTAGTTTTTGATGTTAGTGCTGAGTCTTTAGTATAGTAGTATATCATGGAATCAAAATGGTTTTATTTAGGAATTGTTACCACTGGTCAACACATAATTACAGCGCGGTCTAGTTTGGCGAGTCCTCTAAGAACTTTGTACCTCTGCATACTGCAATATGGGCCCATTGTCCTAGCAATATTGTTTGAGCATCATCTGTGTATTATGAAACTGGGAGACACACAGAATCAATCACTAACAAGCAATAAGTTTATTAAAATATAGTCATTATAGTCTTAGTTATCTTACTCTTCTTATGAAAAAAAAAATGGGAGTGTTTCAGCTGTTGGTGCACAAATTGTTATAATCATGGTTTCTGGGGTGGGTGGGACAAGGTTGAACATGGCTGAGCTCTATAGGAGTACTCCTACCTCTCACAAGCATGATGTCAACACTGTATTTTATTATCATTTTATATTATCCTCAGTCACTAGTACATATCTTCTTATTAAATCTATATTTGTGCAGCTGAAGCTATGGAAACTGGGAAGGTGCAAAAGAAGCAACCAGCACCATAAATAATCCAGGTCTGAGAATGAGGCTCTGGCTCTGTAATATCTATACACTGAGACAGGAAGACAGTCAGTGATGTATGACACACATCAGTCATCACTAACCCTCTCCTGCAAGAGATTTCACCTACTAAAATATATTTTAGCTGCTAAATCAGAGAGCAGTTAATGACTTATTTCTTCCGGAGCAAACGGCGGCCTTTACTACAACAATCTTTTCTCTTTATCAAAACCCTGAGTACCAACTCGTATCCAACGCTATATCTCCTCCCATCTCATATGACTTACAGTACTAAATGTCTCTTAGCTGCCTTATCTGCTTGATATGTGAGGTTGAACTTTCTGTGTTGCCACCGTCTATTAACACTAATGCACTTACAATATTCACCTGTGTTAGCAGTTCCACTATCACTATACTTTGTCTTTCACTCCTCATACTTGAGCCCTTGCAAAATCATGTCACCTCAAAAATATCCCCTACATCATCATCATCATCATCATCACCATTTATTTATATAGCGCCACTGATTCCGCAGCGCTGTACAGAGAACTCACTCACATCAGTCCCTGCCCCATTGGAGCTTACAGTCTAAATTCCCTAACACACTCATACAGACAGACAGACAGAGATAGTGAGAGAGACTAGGGGTCAATTTTGATAGCAGCCAATTAACCTACTGGTATGTTTTGGGAGTGTGGGAGGAAACCGGAGCACCTGCAGGAAACCCACGCAAACACGGGAAGAACATACAAACTCCACACAGATAAGGCCATGGTCGGGAATTGAACTCTTGACCACAGCGCTGTGAGGCAGAACCACTTAGCCACCGTGCTGGCCCTACATCCACTCTTGTCTCGCTAAAACTACTAGAACATGTACTTGTTGTTTTTTCCCATTGGAATTCATGTTATACAGTTGTCCTCACTAACTTTATCCAACATCAGAAGTTTGTGCCACTTACTACAGTGACTCCATGTGCCCTCAAAGATTCAGTTCATAATTCTCATTCTTCCTAGAATGCCTTCCATTACATTGCTGCATCTCCATACACATCTTTATTATTCTCTATATACCTTAACAAATTGTGCTGTATGAACTTCCTAGGTTCCATGACCATCATTCTCTTCATGGAAGCGCATCAAATTAGTATTAGTTCTCCGATCTAACTGGAAACCCCACCCTCTGTCACCTTCCCCCTTTCTGCACAATCTCTGCTCTGTTCACATCACTTAACGCTACATCAGCTCCTCAGTGTAATGTTTCTGTTCTTGAATGGAAAAATGGGAAATGGCTACGTACCCAGTTCAAATTTCTGAGCCATTAACAACCTCCATCTTTTCAAATATGTATGTGGATTATAGAACGTACAGAGCAGTCTGTTCAGTTTATCTCTCCCGTAGTATATCAACTGGCCTAGGCTGCGGCTCTCGTATGCAGGCCTGACTTTATCATTATCATCAACAATTTATATAGCGACAGAAAATTACGTAGCGTTTTACAGTTGGGGACAAACAGTAATAAACAATACTGGGTAAAACAGACAGAGAGGTAAGAGGACCCTGCCTGCAAGCTTACAATCTATATGTCAATGGGAGTCAGATACATGAGGTTAAATCTACACACTGCATATTTGTTCAGCCAGATTGCTAAGGATAAAAAGATATTTGTATGGTGTGTGATCCAGTCACATAGCAATGTTGGTCTGGGGTCAGAGGGTTATAGTCTTGTGTAAATTGTATAAAGGGTGGTAATAAAGTAGCCTAGTTAGGTTAAGAGGGTGGTTGAGGAATATTATAAGTTTGTCTGAATAGGGTGGGTTTTCAGAGAACGCAAGAAAGTTTCTAGGACAGAAGAAAGTCTTACTGTGCGAGGGAGGGAATTCCACAGAGTGGGTGGAGCTCGGAAAAAAGTTCTGTAACCGAGAATGGGAGGATGTAATGAGGGTGGATAAGAGACACAGATCTTGTACAGAACGGAGTTGTCGAGTTGGGAGATATTTTGAGACAAATGAGGAGACGTATGTTGATGCAGTTTTGTTGATGGCCTTATATGTTAGATGAATTTTATATTGGATTTGGTGAAAAACAGGCAACCAATGTAGAGACTGACAGAGTGGCTCAGCAGAGGGATAGCGATTTTCAAGGAAAATCAGTCTGACTGCTGCATGCAAAATAGATCGTAGGTGTTTGAGTCTGTTTAGGGGAAGACCAGTAAGTAGGGAATTGCAATAGTCAATGCGGGAGATGATGAGTGCATGAATTAACTTTATGTAAGATATATGCGTATTTTGGAAATGTTTTTTTAGATGTATGTAACATGATTTAGATATAGAGTCAATGTGGGGAACAAAGGATAGTTCTGAGCCAAGGATCACACCTAGGCATCGAGCTTGCGGGGTGAGATTTATGGTTATGTTGTCAACAGAAATAGAATGTCAGGTATCCTTCTGTTGGTAAGTGGGATACATTTGGGTAGCATCCGCATAGATGATTATGAAATTCAAAGGAGCTTACTAGTTTTCCAAGAGAAGTGGTGTTGATAGAGAATAGCAGAGGACCTAGGACTAAGTCTTGTGGTACTCCAGCTGATAAAGGAAGCGGAGCAGAGGTGGATTCAGAGAAACTAACACTGAAAGAGCGACTAGCTAGGCAGGATGAGAACCAGGATAGGACAGTGCCTTCAAGATCTAGGGATTGTAGCGTCTATGAGGAGAGAGTGGTCAACAGTGTCGAATGCAGCAGAGATCCTGGAGAATTAGAAGAGAGTAATGGCCTTTAGTTTTAGCAGTGATCAAATCATTGACAACCTTAGTCAGCACAGTCTCTGTGAAGTGTGGAGAGCGAAAGCCTGACTAAAGGGAATCCAGTATGTTGTTTGCTGTAAGAAAGTGTGTAAGGCGAGTGTAGGCAATTCTGTCTAAAAGCTTGGAGGGGCATGGGAGCTGGGAGATGGGAAAGTTTGGGTCAGAATTTTGTTTTTTTCAGAATAGGAACAATCGCTGCATGCTTGTATAATGACGGGTAGATACCAGTAGCGAGAGAGATTACAGATTTTAGTTAGAGGTGGAATGAGCACAGGAGTCAGGGATCTACTGCTTTGTGAAGGAATAGGATCAAGAGGACAGGAGGTAGGAAGATAAGAAGAGAGTAGAAACTTCCTCTTCCTCTTTATATGTGAGATCAAATGAAGAGAGGGTGTCCAGAGGTTGCTGGGAAGGAATTGAGCTCATTGCTTATCAAGAAAGATGATACCATTTCTAGCTGGATCTTATCAATCTTGTCCTTGAAATAGGAAGCAAGATCCTGGGCACTCATGATAGTCGGAGGGTTTGGGGTGGAAGGATTGAGAAGAGATTTAAATGTGTTAAACAGGCGTTTGGGGTTTGAAGCCTGAGCATAGATGAGAGATCGGTAATATATTTGTTATTTTCTCATTAGCAACTGACTGCCGCCAGGAGGGACACTCTAGTAAATGTGCTTCCTGCAGCTGTGCTGTGTGCAATGTGATTTTTTGAGACATGTCTCTGTTATTGGTCAGTTAGTGTAATGACTCCTCCCACAGATCTGTCACTACCTTGTGACAGTAATGAAGTCTCGGTGGATTATGTTCCTGCAATTCATGATGCCCACTTACCACCTTCCTGTGCTGGACTTGGTGTGTCACATGCCTCTCATTATGGGTGCACCACTATGACTGCTGAGCCCTGGAAACCCTCTCTAGCCATGTAGCTGCCCTTCACTAATGTATTCTCTATCCATAATGAGACTTGTGGGCACAAAAGCTCAGTGTAGTACTTGACCAACTTGTTTTTTTTTTTTGAGTTTTTTTTTGCTATGCATTCAGTCTTTTCTTTCCAAAGGCAACAGCTACCAACCCCTTGTCCAATCAGTTAGTCTGAAATCAAAACGCCATTTTGGAGTCTAAGACTGCTCATTGTGACAATTAAATGAATAACACCTATAAAAGGCAAAACTGTAGCAGAAATAAAGAAGTAATACCACTGTATAGTCATTGGTATCGCCTCATCTAGAATATTGTGCTGAATTCTGGAGGCCATATCTCGAAGAACATAAATACATTAGTGACTGTACAGAGAAGGACAACTAAAATGGTGCATGGGCTACAACACAAAACTTACCCGGAAAGACTACAAGAACTTAATATGTATAGTTTGCAGCAGAGAAGGGAAAGGGGGGACATGATAGAAACTTTCAAATATATCAAGGGTTTAAACGAGGTACAGGAGGGAAACATTCTACAAAGGAAGAGAAATATTAGAACACGAGGACATGTACTGACACTGGAGGGAAGTAGTTTCAGATGAAATCTGAGGAATAATTACTGTACTGAAAGGGTAGTGGATAAGTGGAATAGCCTCCCATCAGAGGTGGAAGCGGCTAATACAGTAGAGCAATTTAAACATGCTTGGGATAGACATAAGGACATCCTTACAAAGAACTAAGGATCAAATGGGGTTTGAGGTTACCATAGGTTCAAAATTGGACAGACTAGATGGGCCAAGTCGTTCTTATCTCCCGTCAATTTCTATGTTTTTATGTAACCTACCTATGGTAACCTTGTATAAACATTGTGTTTTGCTTGCTGTACAATTAGGTTTGATTAATCTTTGTTCTCTTTCAAAATAGCAATCAGATATTGTGAAAGATGTCAGCTGATTAAACCCGACCGGTGCCACCATTGTTCAGCATGTGATGTGTAAGTACACAGATTGTCTAACTATCTGCTGAATAACTATAAATATATATATATTCTTTACTACTGTTAGTTTGATCCCTTTGTGCATACTCATATTGGAATTACTGTCTCTTAGATGTGTATTGAAGATGGATCATCACTGCCCCTGGTATGTGTGCCTCAGAAGCTCCCAGCTTGTCTGATGTGCTTTATATTTGTTCTTTTTTTAATTAAAGAATTGAAGAACTGTCTTGTTTTAATTACAGGGTGAATAACTGTGTGGGATTTTCCAATTACAAATTCTTCCTGCTGTTCTTATTGTACTCTTTGATGTATTGCCTTTTCGTTTCTGCTACTGTTCTCCAATATTTCATAAGATTTTGGACGGTAAGATTTTCTTCTCTTTTCTACTATATGTATGTAGGTTGCATTGTTTTTAGAAGAGATGGAGATACATAGTCTATGTTGTGTTTCTGGTCCCATTCCTTAAATATATTATGCTACTAATCATATCCACAGGTAGATATGCAAATGTTTCTATACCTTGAAGGGATGTGAGATGTAATAAAGAAGTGGACGTTGCTCAATCAATTTATAGGCTACATTAGGTGCTTGAAAGGGGGGGGTTATCCTGAAAGGAACAAACGCACAGAGAGATCCCCCAGCACACTGCTACAGCCAGCACCAGATCTGCCATTTCTACTGTAGATAAAAATGCAAAAGTATTATTTGCACACATTTGCAAATGTATGTTAAAGCCATCCGCCACTCCAGGGCGCTTTTGCTGATAGGGTGGTCCTAACTCTAAACAATGAGAGTCCCATATATTTGGGCCATACATATGTGTTTTTAAATTGAGAGCTAACTTACGAAAGAGGTACCCCAGAAGCCTCCAAATAGCAATCCAATGTCAGCACTCCCCCTCAGCTACTGACACCAACATGCCTCTCAGACAAATAAAGAAGTGGAAGTTGCTCAATCAATTTATAGGCTACAGCAGGTGCTTGAAAGGGTGGGGTTATTCTGAAAGGAACAAACACACAGAGAGAGACTGCAATATCAGCAGTGTTATTAGACAATTGGCCTAACATCATTACCAGATTATTCAGCATGTTGGCCAATCCAGTTGGGAGATGACCGTTATCAGCCTGTGTGTGTTTTCATCCCACTATACTAACTGGTCTCCTTTCCAATAGACATAATCTGCATGCCCTCAGCAGCTGAATGTATTTACATGTGTAACACTTATTACTTTCCTTCTTAAAAACCCAACCTTGATACTAAAGTATACGTTATACCGGTTAGTATTCAGCTACATGTACAAGCATTGCCTGCCAGCCAACTTACTCAAATACTTATGGAACCAGCACATCCTTGATGCATGGAATGTAGGTCATGTGACTCGCTAAACGCCAAACACAGCATTTCTGGAATGAGCATCTAAACTGAGTGATGCATGTACCCAAAAGGAATTTTGGCAATCCCTCTGAAAGTATGAGACCAAAAGCATTCTGGTTTACAGATTACTTCAAATAGAAATATTCATTAGCAGATTCCACATTCTCCATTTCCAAGTAGGAAACCCAGTCTTAAGTTACCTCCACCCAAAATTAAACTAAAACAAAACGTGGTCCCTGTAATGGTCCATAGCTACCCTCCTCCATTCCTTACTGCTCCATGGAGGACGGGCATGCACAGTAATAGAAAAAAGGTTGCATGGTAAGCTTAAAGAAGAGTGTGACATTTATAGGGTAGAGTTATATAGGGTACTCTACGAAAATACTACTCACCATTAATGTTGTTTTCTCTGTTTAATTGCTCTAGAACGGTGAATGCAACATTTCTACAGAAGTCTTTCACAGTGATCAAGTGTTACCTGGTCTTTTGTTTACTCAGTTACCCTGGCCCATGCTATCTGGCTTATACACCACAGTTTAGGCTAATATTCAGTAATGCAGCTCCCAAGTGTGTTCAGCTCAGTGAAAAGTGAGAGTCTATTTCTACTCTGATAAACTACAGTAATAACCGTTACAGCGCCATCAATGAAACAGTAAAAACTGAGACTTGTGTGCCAATATTATCCACACGAATTAGAGAAAAATGATCCCCTCCTTTTGATATCGTGATGGATTCTTCTTGGTGCAAACTCGAAAGTGAGAAAACTAAATAGCTTCTTATGTGTAGAACATGTTTTAACACATAGACGAGGAGATCAGCTTTCTATACTGAATGGGAAATGTTTGTTTCCTAATAAAACGTCACCCAATGGAAACATCCCCATTATTAGTTCTGCTTTTACCAACATGAAGCTCCTATGGGCTTTTGTAGGCTAAGCCATGATGTCAGATGTCACTCCAGACCTCTACTTTGGACAGCTGCTACCTCTAGATTTATCTGGAAAATACATTAAATCTTAAGTTCTGCAACAATTTTTTTTTCTTTTGCACAAAGGAAAACTATAAAGATATATGTGTGTATATCTGCAATAACAGCATTGTCCTGCTGTGCTGCATTACATTGTAGCTTTCTATGTGCTGTGTTGGACATCGATGGGCAACCTCATACTACAAGGACAGCGTGTGTAGTAATCTTAGTAACAGGGCCACACATCGTCTTTGATTTCAGCAATGAGTAAAAATAAGACCGTTTCTCCAGGGACACTGGCCTGTAATAACACAGCAGGCGTTTTACTGTAACATAAACCGGGTCACAAGCTATAACAAGCAAATCAGACAATTTAGTTTGATGCCACACAAAGCCCCCCACTCACTGGATGTACCAGTGCCCCCCCCCCCCCCCCCCACTGCTAACCTAATAACATCCTGCCCAGAAATCCCTTAGCTTAATGATATAAGTGGGAATCATCAGTTTCTTTTCGCAGAGAGGAGAAGGAGGTGGTGCAGACTGTCCACCCTCATTTGGGCTCTGATTTGCTGCGGACTCTTTGTGGCCTCCCCGAAGGTGGTCACATGAGAGGTCGGCTACTCTGGGTAAAGAGATGACATTTTACTCTCTGCTTTCGGACCCTCTGTACTTTATTCAGTAAGAGCTGGGGCCACGGGTGAAGCTTGGCCATGCAGAATAAGAGCGGGAGCCAGCGGGGTATATAACAGATAAAAGGACTGATGGAGCGAAAGCAGATGAGAGGGCCAAAGGTGAAGGCTTGGCGGGCCCACTGTTGCCTATCACTGCTGGAGGATACACCCTGCAGCATGAGTTAATCATAATATATCCCTCTACTGTGTAAACACTGTTAACAACTCAATTTGACAGACGAAACAAAGTAAGTGATAAGGGCAGCATTATAAACAAGGCTACATGCCTCTAAGGGCATATTTTAACAACAACAAAAATACTGGATTTCCCTTAGAATTTGGGGACACTTATCAACTATCTAGCGTGCTATGACCTTTAAAATGAATACACACATTGGAGGCTGCCATTTTGTGAGCTTAATCAATAGTCATGACAATGCAACTAATCAAGTCACTGTGAACCAATGACCAGTGCGGCACAAAATGGCTACCTCCGCTTGTTCTATATGACAGGTGCTCTTTACATATCTGACCTTATTATATTTTTATTGCAATTTGTCTAATGAACGGGAGAGCCTTATCATACATGCAGATTTTTTTTGGCCTGCTTGGTTGCCATTCAGTAATTTGGCATGACTGTGTCATGTGTGGTCCCAAAAATCATTCTGTAGGTGCAAAAACGCACATGAGCAAACAAATCGGAAATATCTGGTTAGCCAGTAATACTCAACAGTGTGGAGTCGTCAAAGGACCAGGAAATTTTGGCTATTAATACAAATAGAAAAGGGTTGTTCAAGCCAAGAACTTAGATGAGCACGTATTTGGCTGTCTCAAGTCTAGTAGTGTACCATGTAACAGACAGAGTGTTATATGTAAACATCAGCCTGTACATCATCCTGTGTTCATGTCCTCTCCATACTGTCATCTGCCGATCAAACCATTCAAATGTCTAATGAATTGTCTTTGTTTGCGTAAAGCTTTGCCGCAGCAAATCTGAAGAGACTTGTCCCCAGGTAAAATAAACCAGCCAGTGATTCATTAATGTTCATCCAAACATCCTATCTTTATTACGGATAATTCTTCCACACCAGTCCATGCTGATCTGCAGGCGTAATAGCAATTGTTCAGCATGAACCCCACAGAAAACACCATCTTTAGCAGAATTTTTTTTTAACGCACTACTCAAGCACCCGGATCCGGCTATGAGAATTTTCTTAATTCGTTTCATCTGTGAGAGCCAGAGATTATTCCAAGCGTATCTGAGCAGTCCACTAAACATGACCTGTTATTGGGGTTGCTTGAGGAGAGAGTTAAAAAACTAATTGGTAGCAATGTGGTTTATTTAGCAAATTATTTGTTTGTGTACGTAGGTAGTTGCTACTGTAGATTGCATGTATAAACCATTGGTAAACATTGTGCCTATACCCCCAGATTACCTCTTGTGACTACAGTTCAAAACCAGTTTTACCATTTTTTATTTGTTGGTGCATTAAGTGGCACAGAACTTGCAGATTCCATACAAAAAATGTTACAAGAAATATATGTATGTGTGTACATAATACACACAACCCTATCCTAAATGCAATTAAACAATGTAAAAAAATGTTTAAATCCTAAGTCACCATAATTACAGGTGGCCTACTATTTGGCTGTAAGATTGGGTTGTTTAGTCCAAGAGTGTAAGCTACATGGGCGATGAATTTACTGCTGATGACCAAGTAGTCATTTAAAGGTGCAGAACTCTGGTACCAAATGTTTCACATACAGACACATTATCCATTTTGTATCTCCAGGATAACAAAACAACACTAGAGGTATATTATGTTTATTTGTAAAGTGGGTATATCATTACACCATAACACCAAATGATGTCTTTTTAAAACATTTAAATAAGAATTTGTCTAGCTGATTATGTCTGATCAACCGAAAGTCACATTTATAATTACCTCTTAATTTCTCTAGCTAAAGCTGTAGCGGAGACATTTGTAGTAAAGTGGAGGCAGCCACTTTCTGCGTTGAACCAATATTCAATCAGTTGACTTTGTGCCCCAGTGTCAGTGTTGTGAGTTTTTAGGCTGTTATTGTATAGAATTAGAGTGTAAGCTCTCTGGAGCAGGGAGGGACCTCCCCTCCTGTTGTCCAAATCCTTTTTTTTTTTTTTTTTTTTAAATCCATTGTGTTATTTAGCCAAAGCAATAACTGCCAACAAACAAGCTTCACATATTATAAACTATAATGCTGTAAGAGAATACACTAGTCTCAGGTGCATCGTCCAGAATTAACTATCAATATCCACGTATTGTATTGTTCTATACTATAATTCCCTGTATTGTCTCCTGTAAAGCGCTATATAAACACATCAGGGATATTGATTCACCACACAAATGGCGGCTTAGGTGACTGGTACACTTTAATACTAATATCATATGTTACGACTGGAAGATTATATATCCACCCCTGTTTTCTTCCTTTGTCCTATGATTTAAGAATAAAAACTGCAAACTGATGTCTGACTTTTTTATTTAACTTTTGGTGACATTTTAGTGCAGAATTCTTAATTGTTTGTTACACACACCGAGAATACCAATAAAGTTTTTCCACAGATCACTTCCGAAAAGGAGGCGGAGCCAATAGCATCCAGTCATTCTGTAATGGTTCTAGTACGATGTGCACAACGGCTGGTTGTTATGGGTTACAGTTACCTGTGGAGCAGTTTTCAGAATATAATAACCCCGACTGGCAATGCTTTAAAGAAAGTAGATTAAGGAATACATTTTGTGTACTTTGAGACTGCCCTTTAAAATGTTAAATATTAGAATGTGTTCTTTAATATATATATATAATATATATATATATTTATACATTTTCTATGTTTTCATTAGCCCACTAAGTTCTTTAATATCACACAGTTTCTTTATTTTATTTCTTTTTTACCCCCCCCCCCCCCCTCCCTTCTTTTGCAGAATGAGCTACCGGACACTCGAGCAAAATTCCACGTTCTCTTCCTGTTCTTTGTGTCAGCCATGTTCTTTATCAGTATATTGTCGCTCTTCAGCTACCACTGCTGGCTCGTAGGGAAGAACAGGTCCACAATAGGTAATGACATTCATGAAACATCCATTTTAATGATACCAAAGATTTTATTGGGACAGCTAAAAGGTATCATGTGTTTTTGACTCTTGGTAAAACTTACCCTCCCTTAATTATAAAATAATGGATAGATGGTTAAAATAAAGACATGTTTTCGATTGATATTTTTTTCTCTCTGCAGTAGGGGACACAGAGATGGTCATGGTTTGTAAACCTCAAGTTTAAGAACTATTCCTGCCATTGCCATAGTTTGTCCGATATTCAGGAAGCAGGGATAAAAATTAGGGGAACTAAATCTATAGCCCTAGTTATGAACAGTTGTGCAGCAAATTCTGTACTCTGGAGGGTGGTTTCCTTCAACCGTTTTTGGATTAGAAAGGCCTCAACAGGTTTCTACCTTCACATTGCTTCAAGGTGGAAACTCTCAGATCCAGTCATCCAGTTTATGGGAGCAGGAGAATTGTTAGCATACTTAGATTTCAAGGGTTCTTATTTCTACAAACATCACCATTTTGCTTTCAAGTGGCTTATTTATATTCCCATACTATACCCTTTGCTACGTCCTCGCCATCTCTGGTCTTTACCAATGTCATGTTTTCCCTGGCACAGCTATTGCAGCTCCAGGGAGCCAGGATTATCCCTTATTTGTGTGACAGCTTGTTGAATGCCCAGACTCTTGAGAGTTACCAGATAGCCATTTCCAGTTAATCACTCAGCTTTTAGAAAGTCATGGATGGATCAACCAAGACAAATTATTGCTTGTTTTCCTTGGTCTGCATTATCACAAGGGAGGACAATAATTATGTACTTCAGAACCTCATTCTTCCTCTCTCGATATCACCTCCAAGGGACTTGATCTCTCCTGCAGTCTATGCTTCCCATTAATAACTGAGGGTGATATATCTGTCCCTGAGCAGGTGAACTTCACTTGTCCGATGGTAGGTTCTTCTGGACAATACCGTATTGTGACATATTGCAGCTACCAAGGAGGAACCCAACGTATGGAAGAGACTGTTCTGATCATGGAATTGACAGAGATGAATGTTCCGGCTCTAGCAGCCATTTCTGTCAGAGGAGAATGTTTTTATACTTCAGAACCTCATTCTCACTCTTTGGTTTCATCCCTCTGGTCTTGGTGAGGTTACTGTATGTGAGTGGTGGGAACAGTGCCATTTGATCAGTTTCACATCAGACCTCCTGCAGAATGCTTTTCTGTGAGGACAAGACAGGTGGCTTCTCTATCTTTCCTGGTCAGTTTGCCTGTTGCCCCAGATCCTTCAATTGATTCATTGGTGAATGTTAATGGTTCACTAAAGGACTGGAAAGCCTTTTTGCATGCTGAAGTGGAAAGTTGTGATTGTAGGGAGCAGCCTATTTACATCATCGCCCTCAGGGGACTTAATCTGTGCTGGAGTAGAAGTTTCACATTGGTGACTGAGGGTTCTATATCTGGATATGAGCAGGTAAACTCCACTTGTTTGAGGACTGGAGGTCAGACAAGGAGGTTTTAATTGGACAGTTATGGTGGCGATTTGCCACAGTAACAAAAACACCCAAAATAATCCAAGTCGTGGAAGAGATTGTTCTGATCATGGAACGGGCAATGGAATGTTCCAGCTTTATTGTCCATTTTCCTTTCAAGGGTGGAGAATTGGGAAGCAGGTTTCCTTAGGCACTAAAAACTTGAATCAGCTGAGTGGGCTTAATACAGAAGTTGTTCAACAACTTGTGCAGTTCTGGAGAGTTGGCGTCACTGGACAACAAGGCAGCAACTGGTCTGTTGCCAATACTCTTTGAAAATGTTTATATAGTTAGGTTGACTGCCTCTGTAAGATGCTCATTGGGGTAGTACTGCAAATGGTGGTTGTCTTTAGAATATTCCATTGATCATTTTTTACGTCCCATTAAATCTTTCTGTAATGCTTGTAGGGGAACACAGACATTACCTCCATGAGTGCTTCCTTCCCATTGGTATAGCAGGCTCTTCATTTTTCTCTGTACAGCCTTGGCTATTGAAAAACCGGGGAGGAGCTTGGACTACTGAAGGTTATAGAAATATGAAAGTGTGCCTTCTATTATAGGTGCCTATCTCCTAGAGAGAGGTCAAACCATAAGTGTATGGCTCTTATAGGTATCGGAGAAAGAGATTTAACAGTGTGAAAATTCCTTTTTGTTTTTACTCAGTAATTTTTGTTTATTTTTTTTTTCTGTAGTAAATAAAGGTCATCTCATTTTATAGCATCTTACAGTCCACTTTAGCTAATCTCTCTCTTTAAATAGAAAATAAACTGGGCATGAAGCCCCATTAATTCAGGAGGCTATGCTTTAATGCTTATGGTCATTTAAGTCATCTTAGACCGAATTGATCACAAATCACAGAGACTCTGGGTGTACATGTACTGAGCTGTTTCTTTACATTTTGGTTGGTATGGATTACAGTACCTTTTCTGGTGCACCAGTTTTCGAAACTTATATTTATTTCTATGTTGCTCTCTATGTAGAAGCTTTCCGTGCTCCCTCTTTTCGGACTGGTCCAGAAAGAGATGGGTTTTCTCTTGGCTTCAAAAAGAATTTCCGAGAAGTATTTGGGGATGAAAAGAAGTATTGGCTACTACCTATGTTTACAAGGTAAATGTATAATAAGCATGTAAAACATATAATAAGCATCACAGGGCAAAAATATATACTTAATATATATATAAAATGAAAGCACATATCGGAGACAAATATGACTCTTACAATTATTCTTTTATTTTTGTATTAACGCTGTTCCAGATCCTAAGTTCTTATACCCTCCAGATCAAAAATGACCATTGCATTTTTAGCAAAACTTGTGTGCAAATCAGTCTATGTCCTCTTCCCAGAGACTGCTGATTACCTCACTCCCCCTTCTAGGGCTGTAACTATAGGCATGCACAGGAGAGCTGTCACAAGTCCCAGTTCTCAGTTGCTTCTTCTTTTCTCATTAAGTTAGTTACAGGTGGTTCGTAGCTATGACTGCATGTAACACATACATATATAATTTAAACATTAACACTTATATTTTATGTTTGTGGCTATCATTGTTGATCCAGATTTTGAGGTGCATATCATGTTTAGATATAATGCCTTATAATAAAGAGGAGGGAGGAACTTACCTGGGCCCTCACCCTGGGAGGCTCCCAGCAGTGATTATAATAGGGGCAGAAAGGACAACTGCCTGGGGCCCAGAGCAGTAGGGGGTTCTCAGTTCCAGCCCTGGCTGCTCTTTACAGAGCCGTTTCAAACAAAACCGGTTCAGCTTCTGGCTTCCTATTGGTCTGTGTGGTCAACCCTGCCTACAACCAGCTGTACACGACTGGTCAGTGCGCACAGTGGAAGATATTAGCTAAAAGTGGTGTAACAGCTGCTAATATATAATAAAGGAGTGTGAAATTAGCTAAATATTTTATACAAATCACTAAGCTCATTTTTTAAAGACAATGTTTGATGTTTTCTCAAAATGTAGGGTAATTATTTATTCTTCAGGAAAGTTGGTAGTTTTCTAGACTAAGGGGCAGATTCCATTCCCCACGTTGTCGCGGCTTGCGCACTATTGCCGTTACTACGGTAATTTCTTTGCCTATTTTTATTTGCATTTCTGTGAGCCGCGAGCAAAGATCCGCATTGAAATTACCGCAGTAGCGGGAATTGAATCTATCCCTAAATGTTATAGTTGAAAATGTCAGTTTACAGTATTTCCCAAATGCTTTTGCCCCAATTTATCTTTCTTTTTTCTTTTTTTGTTTTAATGTAGTATTGGGCAAATTATTTAAGGCATGTCCAGTCTGCTAATTGGCTTTCAACATGGTTTTTATCTTGCTGAATTGAAAATAAATGGTCGATCTTGTATTAGGTAGAATATGAAGTTAATTTTTAAACATGATTTTATTATATTAGTGTGTTACTCTACTTCTATAGAATGCACCTCTGGTTGCTTCTTGTATTTGAAAAACACAACTAAGAACTTAAGTAGGCTGTATAGAATAGTAGAGAACCACAAGAAAAAACTTGGGGTGGTCCCCAGGCGCCTGTAGTATTCCAACAAAACAAAGGAATATATATAGGTGTTTATTGGTCAATAGCCTGACCGCAGGGATGAAGTAGAGATGTGTATTACATCTTTCAATGCTGCGATGGCGCTAAAAATTAAAATGACAGGCACGCAGCAATCTTGCTGGCATGTGGATAATAAGTATAAACACTGAATGTAAACACAGTCTATTCAATAAACCTTGTTGGCAGAAATAGTAATAAAATCCAATCCAGTGTTGCAGTCACCATATAAACAAGGCCCCAAATAATTGTGGGTGATAGGATCGCATAAAATCCATAAAGTTCCTGTGCTGAATTGCACAATATACAGTCACAATAGGTCAACAAGAGTCAATAAATGTTCCTAGAAGGGTAGCAGCTCCTTTACATCATAGGAGGGGAATAGGGAAGGTAAACTCACCCCACTCCTGGAAAGTCCGCTTCACAGATGTCTGTTTGGGGAGGCCGCTGTGCGAGTCCTGGTCCACGCTGCTTGGCATCCAGCTGCCGAGTGAAAGTTAGTAGTTCGCGCATGCGGTGGTGTGTGTCCGGTCTGTGTCAGCGTGCAGCCGGCTTGACAGTGTACAGTGCAGATGCAGATGAATGTTGGCAAATCCGTTTGGGATCGATACCCTACGCGTTTCACCCAGTGATGGGCTTCCTCAGGGATGTATGGAGGGCAAAGGCCACTTTGCCTCCTTTTATAGTTGTCTAAAACGGATTTGACCAATGAAAAGCCATTTTTGACCAGATGTGCCAATTGAGGCTATGTGGGTTATAGCAAGTTTACACTGATTCTGTACCAGTAAACATTGTGTGTGTATATGTATGTGTGTGTATGTGTGTATATATATATATATATATATATATATATATATGTATGTATATGTATGTATGTATGTATGTATATGTATGTGTGTGTATATATATATATATATTCCTTTGTTTTGTTGTGTTGGAATACTACAGGCGCCTGGGGACCACCCCAAGTTTTTTCTTGTGGTTCTCTACTATCCAACTAGGGGGAGGGGTCTCCCCCTTTTACATTGTCCCCGTGATCGGCAGCCACCTCCTACTTTCACTGTGTTTTGCGCAGATATTATCCCATTTACTATCTTAGGCTGTATAGAATCACTAAGAATAGTGATGCACAACCTTTCTATTTTCTAGCTGGGAACCTAAATGTTGTTGTGCCGATGTTCTTGGATCCCTTGTCTCGGTGTGCCATGGCTCTGGGACCCCTTGTTTTGGTGTGCCACTGTTCTGGAACCCCATGACCCTCAGTGTGCCATGGTACTGGGACCCCCATGGCCCTCGGTGCGCCATAGTATTGGGACCCCATGGCCCTCGGTGCGCCATGGTTCTCCTTGCACCAAACTGCCTTTCTACAAGTGACCATGTCGGTTGCCGCGAGGAGAGTGTATCACTGGACATCACTACTGCAATTATTGCTAAAAATATCTTAAAAATATCTTATACCTTTTATCTGCTCTGTCTATTCTTACAGCCTGGGCGACGGATGTTCTTTCCCAACCCGCCTTGTGATTGGCGATCCAGAGCAAAATGTTGCTGCAATACAGAGTGATTCTGCCAAACAGTATGTATCTCAGAGGGTGTATAAATCTAATTTTCTTGCGCATATTACTCCAAAGGGAATAATCTATAAAATATTGCTAGAATAGATGGTTGTGTGTGTGTGTGTGTGTGTATATATATATATATATATATATATATATATATATATATATATATATATATATATATATATATATATATATATATATATACATATATATATATACATATATATATATATATATATATATATATATATATATACATATATATATATATAAAACAGCAGTGCCTGTATGACTGTTTTATAGCATTACCGCTGGTGTGACTATCCACCAGTAGAGGTGCTCATAGTATACCTGCAATGCCTATATCGTTATTATATACCAGCATAGGTACCCTTAATATATTAGCAATGCCTATATCTTTATATACAGGCAGAGATGCTCATATTATTTAGCCATGTGGACATTGTTGGTATACTCCTAATACACTAGCAATGCATATATGGCTATATATTGGCAGGGGTGTCCATTGCTATAAGCAGGGCAGAGTCTCCTTATTACACCTTGCACAAGGCACCTGGTGCCACAGAGGAAGCTTGCTGGGAGGTGTGGCTGACCCTGTAACCTGAGAAGGAGGAGGAGCAAGTTGAGTCTTCATGTGCAAAGCAAGTCATAGTTCATGTCAGTGTTAGTGATGTCCCTCTCTCCACAGTATCCCTTCATCAACTTAAGGGGGCGTCAGTTGTAACCACTGGCCAATAAATTGCAAAATAAAGCATGTAAGACCCCACTTAAAGAAAATAAAAAAAAATATTCTGACTATAATTTCCACCAAAGTCCTATCTACAGATGGTCATTTTTCACATTTCAAAACTGAAAATCTTTG